>NW_026974547.1:41830-119393 GCF_015220805.1 Pogoniulus pusillus | reverse complement strand
GGAGGGAGGGGCGGAAAGGAGGGGAGGGGCGGGAAAGGAGGGGAGGGGCGGGAAAGGAGGGGAGGGGCGGGAAAGGAGGGGAGGGGCGGGAAAGGAGGGGAGGGGCGGGAAAGGAGGGGAGGGGCGGGAAAGGAGGGGAGGGGCGGGAAAGGAGGGGAGGGGCGGGAAAGGAGGGGAGGGGCGGGAAGGAGGGGAGGGGCGGGAAAGGAGGGGAGGGGCGGAAAGGAGGGAGGGGCGGGAAAGGAGGGGAGGGGCGGGAAAGGAGGGGAGGGGCGGGAAAGGAGGGGAGGGGCGGGAAAGGAGGGGAGGGGGGAAGGAGGGGAGGGGCGGGAAGGAGGGGAGGGGGGGGGAAAGGAGGGGAGGGGCGGGAGGGGAGGGCGAGGAGGGAGGGGGGGGGAAGAGGGGAGGTGGGGGGTGAAGAGGGGAGGGGAGGGAAAAGAGATGAGGTGGGGGGGGAGAAGAGGGGAGGGGAGGGAAAAGAGATGAGGTGGGGGGGAGAAGAGGGGAGGGGAGGGAAAAGAGAGGAGGTGGGGGGGTGAAGAGGGGAGGGGTGGGAAAAGAGAGGAGGTGGGGGGGTGAAGAGGGGAGGGGAGGGAAAAGAGGGGAGGCGTGAAGAGGGGAGGGGTGGGAAAAGGGAGGAGGTGGAGGGGGAGAAGAAAGGACTGGGGGAGGGGGAAACGGTGGGGGGGCAAGAGAGGAGGGGTCTGGAAAGAAGAGAGAGAGGCCTGGGGATGTTTAGTCTGGGGAAGAGAAGGGATCTCCTTAACGTCTATACATTGCCGAGGGGCAGGGGTCAGCACCAAGGTGCCAGCTGCTGCTTGGTGGTGCTCAGCACTAGGACAAGTAACAACAGACAGAAGCTGCTCCGCCTCACCAGCAGCAGAGATTTCTTGGCTGGGAGGCTGACAGAGGACTGGGACAGACTGAAACCAAAACATTGCTCAGAACACAAAAGAACCTCTGAAGCGATGGCAAAAAGCTCAAGGAAAAGAGGTTGGATTTTCATGATTCTGTCCCTTAAAATATGTCAGACTAACAGCAGAGTGAAAAATGTGACATTCCTGCAGGTGGAACAGTTAGAACTGTGGCAGACATGATTGGCTGTTTTAATCCAGAAGTTCATTTGGTTTAAGCCTAGTTCTAAATAGTGACAATAGATACACTAGGCACAGCATAGCAACAAGCTTACATCAAAGCATTTCTAAAGCCTCTGCAACTAAGTCCTTCTTGACTGACAAGAGCATCACCTCACTGAATAAGCAATGAACTCTACCATTACAGCAGCCTTGGCCTCATAGATGACTCTCTTGCTTCGTTGCAGAAGTCCATCAC
Source organism: Pogoniulus pusillus (assembly GCF_015220805.1). Lineage (NCBI taxonomy): Eukaryota > Metazoa > Chordata > Aves > Piciformes > Lybiidae > Pogoniulus > Pogoniulus pusillus. The sequence goes on along the minus strand of NW_026974547.1, from coordinate 118,061 downwards.
CAGCCTGTGCCTGCAATGTCAAATGGAACCATGTCAAAACTGCTGACACTTTGCAGTTATGATCCCAACAGTTCATTCTTCAGACCTCCCAACCCTTAAATCCCTTAAGAAGGCAGTGAAAAGCAATTGCTCTTGCATTTCATGCTGCCCAGACGCTCCCAGCTCCTCCAGTAAGGCTAAGCATTCCAACAGGCTCATGCCAAACTCTCCCACAGTTGTTTGAGACCATCACAGCAAACTAACAGCAAGTTGCTGCTCTACTCTCAGACCACAGAGGCTGCCTAGGGAGTCGCCGTCCCTGCAGCTGCTCAAGAAAAGCCTGGATGAGGCACTTAGTGCCATGGCCTAGCTGACTGGAGAGGGCTGGGGCTAGGTTGGGCTGGATGAGCTTGGAGGTCTCTTCCAACCTGGCTGATTCCAGGATTCTAAGTGTACAAATACCCCAGCTGTGTGCTTTGAACCTTGTCAATAAGCTTTCTGCAGAGACTGAATGATAAGAAACAGGTTGGTTGTAGTTATTAACAACCTTTGCCTGGATACCAACATGAATATTGGTTATTAATTGTGCATCACTCATAACGCACCCATTCCATGGCTCTTGGAGTTCCCACAGTGAGAACAGCAAAGGATGGCACACCCCAAGCACTCCTCACCACGTATTCACTGCCAGCACCCAGCACGGGAAGACAGCCAGGACAGGAAGATAAATCACACGGCGTAACAATCGGAGCCACCGCAGCTAAGGGGGGAAAAACCAAACACCAACCAATATATCTCAAGCCACAACAAAGACTTACTTCAGCAGCACCATCCAAGATATCCTTCATGAACTTAACCATGTCCTCTGTCTTCTCCAGGTGTCTGTCTGGCAGCAAACACTGCTGGTTGGAGGCATTCAAGGCGACGGTAGTACGGATGGTCAGCTCGCTGGCAATGGAAAGCAGATGGGTTACAGGTTTGAAGAGCCACAGTGTAAAACACTGCAAAGCAAAGAATTCCTACAGCATGTCAGAGGGCGCTCAGTGAGCTTCTCCCTGTGTGTGTTCCCTTAAAGGCAAGAGGGGAAGGGGGAAGAGAATGGTACAAAAAAGCTTCTCAGCAGTACTTTGTCCCCTCACATCCGTGCAGGCAACGCGATGGAAGCTTACTGCATTTCACACCCCCACAGGTAGCTCATGACTTCCCCAGCAGCAAGAGATCACAGACAGGAACCTTGCACATGAAACGTACTACTAAGGTAACACAGGAAGTCTTTCAGCATGCAAAGGCAAAAGCACAACCCAAAACATTCCACATGGCCACATCCAGCTGAAGAACGAAAAACTGCTGGAACCAGTTCAGAGCAGGACCACGAGGATGAGCCAAGGGCTGGAGCACTTCTAAGAGGATAGGCTGAGGGAGCTGGGGCTGCTCAGCCTGAAGGGGACAAGACTCCAGGGAGACTTTAAAGCTACCTCCCAGCACCTGAAGGGAACCTGCAGCAGGAAGGCTGCAGAGGGACTTTTTCCATAAGGGTGTCTAAAGACAGGGCAAGGGGAATGGTTTGAAGCTGAGGGAGAGCAGGGCTGCTCAGAGTGGATCTGAGGAAGAAGTTCTTCAGCATGAGAGTACTTTGGCTTGCAGAGACAGAAACACTGTAATGCCTGTTCATGAATTTACAGCCAAGGTCACAAGCGTGCTTCTGTCAGCAATTACTGCTTCTATGCCCACCAATCACACAGTAGTGTGTCCTTTGTGAACAAACAGCATCTGAGGCCAGCTGCACCAAGTATTCAGCGACAAAACAAAGCAAATCAACAAAACAAATCTCCTACTTACCCAGCCCAAAAAGCAAACACTTCTCTGCCAGAGAAACAGGCAGAAACATCTCAGCAGACAGACAGAAGAGCTTGCACAGGAGAAGCAGGTGAAGAAGCTCTCCTTTTTGGCACCTATAAAGCACCAGATCAGTCACATCACTTTAACTTCAAATGAGAGACAGCTGCTTTTAGATTCACTGCACTCAGGTGTTCATCTAGAGACAGCCCACAGAAATCCAGAACTTGTGCTCCCTGAGTCCCCGGGAAGCTCCTAGAATCTTCCAGAGCACAAGCACAGGATGTTGTGCATGCTTTGATCACCCAGAGAAAACTTACAGAGCTGACATCTTCAACTCTGGTTTTTCCCTTCCTTCACTCCAAAGGCCAGAGAAGAAGTAGTCAACTGCAAATGCCAAGCAACTTCACTCCCGAATGATGCATTTGAAGACAATGACCATTAAGGGCAAATGTCAAGCATCTTGTTAACCTACTCCAATGTGCCTTGTCTGTACTGAGTGCAGCCAGCATCCTTCATGCACTTCATGCTGCTTCTCTGAGGGAGCTCAGTTGTATGCCTCTCTTAAAGAAAGCATCAAGAATGAAATGGGACTCTCCTGAAATCAGAAGCACAGGCAATGCATAACCATTCTTTACAGCCCCAGTTACAAACTGGGCAGGCTGCAGAGGTGCGCCCAGGCCAACCTCATGGCATTCATCAAGGCCAAGTGCAAGGTCCTGCACCTGGGTGGGCACAATCCCAAGCACAACTCCAGGCTGGATGGGGAACGGCTGAGAGCAGCCCTGAGGAACAGGCCCTGGGGGTCTGGGCTGATGCAAAGCTCAAGAGGAGCCTGCAGTGTGAGTGCAGCCCAGACAGCAACCCTGTGCTGGGCTCCAGCAAGAGCAGTGTGGGCAGCAGGGCAAGGGAGGGGATTCTGCCCCTTGCCTCTGCTCTCCTCACACCCCACCTGCAGTCCTGGGGGCAGTTCTGGAGCCCCCAGCACAAGAAGGACATGGAAGTGTTGGAGCCAGTGCAGAGGAGGCCACCAAGATGCTGAGAGGGCTGCAGCAGCTCTGCTCTGAGCACAGAGTCTGATCAGTGACCTCACTGCTGGCTGCAGCTACCTGGAGGGAGGCAAAGTCCTACAGCTGTGCTGCTCAGGGACATGCTTTAGGGGTGACCTGGCAGTGCTGCCTTAAGGGCTGCCCTGGATGATTTGGAAGCTCTTCTCCAACAGCAACCACTCCATGCTTCTACTCCTCAGAACCGGTGCACCTGACTGCCAGAAGGAGCACAAACTCCACACAAAGCTTTACCTGACCCAGCCTCTTTGGCCACCTGCGTCTCGTGGGGGATGTTCCTCAGCATCTGCTCCTCCCGCATGAGCTGGTGCTGGGCTGAACCCTCCTGCTGCCTGGGGAACGGCCATGCTGCTCCTGCTGCTCCTTCAGCTCATGCCATGCTTGCTGGAGAGAGCTGCAGAACCCAACGGCAGCACAGATTGACACGGAGGGGCTCTGGCAGCAGCAGCTTGAGTGCAGGCAAATCCACCCCTGCAGCTGAGCACAGTCATTGCTTTGGCCCAGAGCCGCTCGCAGTGGCGCCTGGAGGAGCTCGCAGGCCTAGAGCGGCTTTGACCAGCGAGAGGAGAGCCCAGAGCGTCGCCTGCCAGCCGGAAGTGACGGCACGGAGGCAAGATGGCGGCGCGGAGCGAGCTGCTGCGGCTGTACCCAGCCCCGGGGGGGTCTTAGGCGGAGTTGGGGGGTCCCGGGAGGGGTCCGAGAGGGCTCGGGGGGGGCGGGGGAAGGGGCTGGGGGGGTTTGAGGAGTCCCGGGGGAGGGGATGAGGTGGCTGGGGGGGGCGAGCAGTGGGGGGAGGGTCTGGGGATGAGTCAGTGGTTGCCAGGGGCGCTTGGGGGGGTCGCAGGGGGATTTGGGGGGGGGTCCGAAGTGGCTGAAGGGGGTAGGGGGAGGGTCTGGGGGTGTTGTAGGCGGCCCCGGGGTTGGGGGGGTTTGGGGGCGCCTTGGGAAGGGTCCGAGGTGGCTGGGGGGAGGGGGCAGTGGAGCAGAGGAAGGGTCTGGGGGTGCCATGGGGGTCCCCGGGTGAGGTTTTGACGGGGGTCAGAGGTGGCTGGGGGGGAGGGGAAGGGTCTGTGGGTGCCGTAGAGAGTCCCAGGGGCCATCTGCAAACACGCTGCCAGTGCACCTCTATCTCATTTGGGACAGTCACACTTTAGAGACACTGGACAAAAGTGTCCTGGAGCCAAAGAACTCCTTCACTGAATGCAGACACCTACAGACCCTCCACACCTTTAACAGACCACTGCAGAACTCTGTAGAGCCCTCCAGACCTCCACAGACCCATTAAAAGGCACCTCCAGACCCAGCAGACCTCTACAGAGAACTAACAGAGCCCTGCAAATCCCTACAGGCATCTACGGACCCCTGCAGGTGCCTGCAAACACATACAGACCCCTACAGAGCTCCCCACACCCATCCAGACCCCTCCAGATATTTAACAGACCCCTGCACACATCTACAGACCCCTCCAGAGCCTTCAATGATGCCTGCAGGCACCTACAGTGTGGGAAGCTTCCTCCCGCAGCGGAGCATGAAAGGTAAACATCAGACCCTGTGATGAGAAGTGTCCTTAGAGCCTTGAGGCTCCCAGGGGCCTGAGCCTGCGACTATGAGCAACCCACGCACAGCTGTCAGGGGGTGGAATCTGCCCGCCTCTGGGGTGGGCACGGCCCAGGGGGCTGACTCTGGCCACCCCCCTTGGGTGGGATCCTTAAGGTGTTTACTGTAAGTTAACCTATCTCTGCCTTACACTTAACCTGGAGCCAATCTGTACCCTCCACTTGTACCAATCTTGAGCTAAGTTAGTTGTCTACACCCCCTTTGGGGGCTATAAAGGTCGCTGCATCGCCCTAATAAATTGCACTGCTGCACAGAAGCCACAGAGTCGACTCTCAGTGCCCCGATATCTCGCCGCACCGGTCTCCGTCCTCCAACACTACAGACCCACACAGAAACCTCCAAACACCTACTCAACTCTACAGACCTCTGCAGACTCTCTGAGACCCTGACAAATAGCTACAGACCCCTTCACACCTCTGCAGACACCCACACTCACCTACACACCACCACAGACACGGACAAAGCTCAACAGGCACCTGCAGACCCCTCCACACCTTTAAAAGCTGCCCAGAGACTCCTACAGAACCCTGCCAAAATCTACAGACCCTGACAGAGCTCTGCAGACCCCTCCAGACATTTGAAAGGTGCCTGCAGACCTCCACACCCCCCTAGAGACAGCTGCAGGCACCCACATTCCTCTACAAAGCTCTAGAGACCTCTACAGACAGCTACAGACCCCTCCAGACATTTAAGAGGTGCCTGCAGACCCCTGCAGCACCCTAGAGACATCTACAGACAACTTCAGACCTTTCCAAGGGCTCTGCAGACCCTTAGAGATCCCTGCAAATTCTTCACACCCCTCCACTAACTCTAACCTGTCAGCACCTCCCAGCAGCAGGGAACAGAGAGAAGCACTCCACAGCCGTTTGCACGAGAGGCTTTCTGCTCATCCAGCTGCTCTGTCAGCATCTGCATTGGACAGAATCTTCAGCTACTAGGTCAGAGCTCTGACTGAGCAATCTCCTTTTCAACCCTTCCCTCCTGGCAGACACAGACAAACCCTACCTGGAGCCCACAGGAGCCGAGCCAAAGGAGATCACCCTGCCAGGCTGCAGGGCCAGGCTGCAGCGGCACCAGCGTCCGTGCTGACGGATTCACCGCAGCAGCTGGGGCCCTCGTGCCCATCCTGCTGCTGCTGCACATCTGGCTGGCTTGGCCAGTGGAGTGGAAAGCAAAGTGCAAACCTGCCAAGAGTGAAACAACCAAGGACAAAGCTCAGTTACTCACACTGTGAAGGTGAGGGCACGCTCCTATGCCCCCAGTAAAAACACTGCCAAAGCATTTCATTTTCCACTGCCATGCACTGACCTTGCAGAGCTCTGAGCTGATCCCACTCCAACACTCCACCTCCAGTGCACACAGTCAGCTCTGACTGCAGGGTGCTGCCATGTGGGCCATGCACACACAGGAGGGACGCCTGGCCCCCAGCACTGCCCAGCAGACATGCTCCTGAGCTGCCAGGGACACGTACCAGCGACAGCCAGACAGAAATAAAGCACGTCAGAGCACCCCACCAGAAGATGGGAAAGACAACCCCTGACACTTGGTTGCCTTTTTCACACACACAACAAACGAGCTGCTCCGAGAGCCCTGACAAAGGCTTTGCTCTTTGGCAGTGGCTGCTCAAGCCATGCAGATCAGGCTGGAAGTGACACGACTGTAACTTTTTTGGTAAAGCTTCATTTATGACAGAAAAGGGATCAGTGAGATCAGAGACGGCCCAGATGCTTTGGCACCTGGGAAAAAAAACAACCAAACCCAAACCAACCAACCCAACACAAACCCACCCTCAAATTAGTCCCCAGTGCTGCAGTGCCCAGAGGAGCGGTGGATCTGAAACGTTTGGCCCCACTGGAGCACGGAGAGGAGCAGGTGCTGGTGACAGCTGCACTCTCACAGCCATGCCCTCACCTCTGAGCCGAGGCTGTGCTTAGCTCCGATGGGCAGCTGCTGAAATGCAGGCACTGCTGCGGGGCCTGTGCCTCTCCGTGGCAGGGTTTCAGACCTGCTCGGGCCTGTGGGAAGAGTGAGATTTGTCTCAGGGCCACTGCTTTGCATTTCCTCCCCTCTCTCGGCATGGCTCAGTTACTTCACTGGCATGACAAGTGCCAGGACAGCTGCCACATGGACGAAGCAGACAGGAGGAGGCTCCACGCTGCTCTCCCTGTGTCTGGGAGGCAGACACCATTTGATCCTCCTGCAGCAGCTCCAGCACGCTGCGGAGCTCTGAAAGCTGCTCTCTAGCACTGTGACGAGCAGAGACAGCTGAGCTCTCCCTGTGCAGGCAGACAGACCCCCAGCTCCCTTCACACCTCCCACAGATGCGCTCTACCAACCAACACCTTCCCAGGGGCTGCAGAACGCAGCTGGATGGAAGATGCAGCACAAACCTTCCAGAGCTGCTTTCTCTACTTTAACTGCACCAACGCTGCAGGAAGACTCCAGATACTCACAGCAGCTGCTCTGAAAGGTGTCTCAGATCCATCTCACCTGCTCAGCTCACCTCCCGAATCCTTGCAGGCACCCAGGGCTGCTCCCAACCCTTCCACACGCTGAGTCTTGGGCTCCCCGGGCCGCGGCTGCCTGCAGCCACCACAGGCCATTGGAGCAGCACTGCAATCCAGGGACCTGTCCTCTGAGCGTGTGCTGCAAGGAGAAGCAGCAGCTCTGCAGTGCTTCGGCTGGACAGCAGCACACACTGACTGCACCCCAGAGCAAACCACACCTAAAGCACACACACACAAGCAGCCTTGCACAGCAAGCACAGCCTCCACCTTTGCATCTCGCCAGACCCACTCTAGGTGCCCACGGACCCCTTTGCGAGGGTCCCTGACCCCTCTACATGGCCACAGGCCTCCTTTAGATACCCGCAGACCCCCTCCAGCTCACCCCTGACGCCTTTAGATGCCCCCAAAGGCCCTTTCGATACCCCCAGACCCCTGGAGCCGTGGCTGGGGGGGCCGAGCCAAAGGGGACACCGAAACCCAGAGTGAGACCCCCCAGAGCCTGCCAGAGCGCAGAGGCTGAGCGCTTCCCGCCCAAACGCCGCTGGCCAATCAGAGCACGGCCTGGCTTTCCCGCTCTTTCCCCTCACGGCGCCGGGAGGGAGGGGGGAGGGAGACAAAACGGCCGCAGGGGGCTCCGTGGCGGCTCCCAGCGCTCCCAGCTCAGCTCCCAGCGCCTCCAGGTATGGATCCCAGTACCTCCCAGTGCTCCAGGACAACGCACAGTGCTCACAGGATGGCTCCCATGCTCTCCTCTGCTCCCAGGCCCACACAGATACCGCCCGGTCCGGCCCAGTCCCTCCCAAACCCCTCCCAGTCGATCCCAGCCCCGTCCCTATCCCTCCCAGTCCCGCCCAGATCCCCGCCCCGTCCCTTTCGTTCCTCCCCATCCCTTCCAGTCCCTCCCAGTCGCTCCCAGATCCAATCCCAGTCCCTTTCGTTCCTCCCCGTCCCTTCCAGCCCCTCACAGTCGCTCCCAGATCCAATCCCAGTCCCTTCCGTTCCTCCCCGTCCCTTCCAGTCCCTCACAGTCGCTCCCAGATCCGATCCCAGACCCCTCCATTCCTCCCCATCCCTTCCAGTCCCTCACAGTCGCTCCCAGATCCGATCCCAGACCCCTCCATTCCTCCACCGTCCCTTCCAGTCCCTCTCAGTCTCTCCCAGATCCAATCCCAGTCCCTTTCGTTCCTCCCCGTCCCTTCCAGTCCCTCCCAGTTGCTTCCAGATCCAATCCCAGTCCCTTCCGTTCCTCCCCGTCCCCTCCAGTCCCTCCCAGTCGCTTCCAGATCCAATCCCAGTCCCTTCCGTTCCTCCCCGTCCCTTCCAGCCCCTCACAGTCGCTCCCAGATCCACTCACAGCCAATTCCAGTCTCTTGCAGATCCCCTCCCAGTCCCCGACACTTCCATCCCTGGAAGGACTGGGAACGACTGGGAGGTGACTGGGAGGTAGTGGGATGGAAATGGGAAGGGACTGGTAGAGACTGGGAGGTAGTGGGATGGAAATGGGAGGGGACTGGTAGAGACTGGGAGGTAGTGGGATGGAAATGGGAGGGGACTGGTAGAGACTGGGAGGTAGTGGGATGGAAATAGGAGGGGACTGGGAGGGCTTGGGATGGAAGTGGTCCCAAACTGGTAGGAACTGGGCCCAAAGTGCACACCAAGTGGGGGAATTGGGCCCAGTGCAGCCAATGGGAGCGCTTCCCGCCTAAGCCCCGCTGGCCAATCAGAGCGCAGCCTGGCTTTCCCGCTCTTTCCCCTCACAGCGTCAGGGAGGGAGGGAGGGAGGCAAAATGGTGGCAGGGGACACAATGGCGGCTCCCAGTTCAGCTCCCAGTGCTTCCAGGATGGCTCCCCGTCCTCCCAGGATGGCTCCCAGTGCCTCCAGGATGGCTCCCCGTCCTCCCAGGATGGCTTCCAGTGCTTCCCAGATGGCTCCCAGTGCCTCCAGGTACAGATCCCAGTCTCAACAAGTCCCCTCCCAGGCCCGTTCCAGACCTCTCCGAATCCCTCCAGTCCCTCCCAATTCCCTTGCAGTCCCTTCCACTTCCCTCCCTCTGCATCCCAATTCCCTCCACTAACTCCCAAGCCCCTATCCCTCTCTCCCAGGCCCTCCACATCCCCTCCCAGGCCATCCCAGTCCCTCCCAATTCCCTTGCAGTCCCTTCCACTTCCCTCCCTCTGCATCCCAATTCCTCCACAGTCCCTTCCAGTTTCCTCCCAATCCCTCTCAAATCCCTCCAGTCCCTCCCAGTCCTACCCAGTTCCCTCTCACATCCCTCCTGGCCCATCCCATTTCCACCTAAGTCCCTCCCAGTTCCCTCCCAGTCCCTCCCACATCTCCCAGCCTCTCACAAATCCCCTCTAAGTCCCTCCCAGTCTCGTCCCAGTTCCTTATGTTCCTCCCAGTCCCTCCCAGATCCCCTTCCAGTCACTTCCAGTCTCTCCCAGTTCCCCTCCCCGTCCTGCCCAGTAACCCCCAGATCTTCTCCCAGACCCTCCCAGTTGCCCCCAAGGGCCTTTCAGTTCCACTCAGTTCCTCCCAGTCTCTCCCAATCCCCAGGCAGTCCCAATTGTTCCCTCCCTGTGCCTCCCAATTGCCTCACACTCCCTCCCAGTCACTCCCAGTTCCTCTCCAGTCCCCCTCAGTCTCTCCCACTCCTACCCAGTTCCCTCTCACATCCCTCTTGGTGCATCCCATTTCCATCCTAGTCCACCTCCAGCCCCTCCCAGCCCCTCCCACATCTCCTCCCAGTCTCACAATTCCCCTCCAAGTCTTTCCCAGTCCTGTCCCAGTTCCTTCCATTCTTCCCATCATATCCCAGTCCCCTCCCAGTCCCTTCCCAGTCCTTCCAAATCCCCTCACAGACTCTTCCAGGCCCCTCTGAGTACCTATCAGACGCTCCCACTCCCCTCCCCCTACCTCCCAGTCCATCCCAGTCACTTCCAATCCCTCCACTCCATCCCTGATCCCTTCCCACTCCATCCCATTCCCTCCCAGTCCGTCCCAATGCCCTCCCAGTCTATCCCTATCCCCACACAGTCACAACCAGTTCCCTCCCAGTGTCTACCAATTACCTCCCAGTTCCTGACAATCCCTGACAGTCTGCACCCTGTGTCCCATCCCTGCAGGTCACACCCAGTTCCATCCCAGTTCCTCCCAGTCAGGCTCCCTGGAAGTGACTGGGAGGGAAATGAGAAGGATTGGGATAGAATTTGGAGGGCCTGGGAGGCAGTGGGATGGAAATGGGAGGGGACTGGGAGGGCTTGGGATGGAAGTGGTCCCAAACTGGGCCCAAACTGGTAGGAACTGGGCCCAAAGTGCACACCAAGTGGGGGAATTGGGCCCAGCGCAGCCAATGGGAGCGCTTCCCGCCTAAGCCCCGCTGGCCAATCAGAGCGCAGCCTGGCTTTCCCGCTCTTTCCCCTCACAGCGTCAGGGAGGGAGGGAGGGAGACAAAATGGTGGCAGGGGACACAATGGCGGCTCCCAGTTCAGCTCCCAGTGCTTCCCAGTGCCTCCAGGATGGCTCCCCGTCCTCCCAGGATGGCTCCCAGTGCTTCCCAGATGGCTCCCAGTGCCTCCAGGATGGCTCCCCATCCTCCCAGGATGGCTCCCAGTGCCTCCAGGTACGGGTCCCGGTCTCAACAAGTCCCCTCCCAGGCCCGTTCCAGACCTCTCCGAATCCCTCCAGTCCCTCCCAATTCCCTTGCAGTCCCTACCACTTCCCTCCCTCTGCATCCCAATTCCCTCCACTAACTCCCAAGCCCCTATCCCTCTCTCCCAGGCCCTCCACATCCCCTCCCAGGCCATCCCAAATCCCTCCACTCCATCCCTAATCCTCTCCCATTTCCCTCCCAATCCCAATCCAGTCCTTTCCAGCTCCATCCCAGTCTCTCCCAGTCCCTAGTGCCATTCCAGTCCTCTCCCAGTCACAATCCATTCCAGATCCCTCTCCATTCCCTCCCAATCCACTCCCACTCCATTCCACTATCTCCCAGTATATCCCAGTCCCCTCCACTAACTCCCATGCCCCTATCCCTCTCTCCCAGGCCCTCCACATCCCCTCCCAGGCCATCCCAGTCCCTCCCAATCCCTCCACTCCATCCCTCATCCTTTCCCACTTCCCTCTCAGTCTCCTCCCACTCCTCACCAGTCCCTCCCAATCCCATCCCACTTCCCAGCTCTCCCTCCCATTCCCCTCCCTGCCTCTCTCACTCACTCACAATCACCCTAGGCTGGAAGGGGACTGGGGCATACTGGGAGACACTGGGATGGACAGGGAAGGACTGGATTGGGACTGGGACGGTCTGGGAGAGGACTGGGAAGGAATGGGACAGGACTGGCAGGGACTGAGGACTGGGAGAGGACTGGGATGAGTCCTTTCCCAGTCCAACTCCAGTCCCTCCCAGTCCTCTCCCATTTCCTCCCAGTCCTCTATCAGTCCCACCCAGCCCCCTCCCAATCCTTCCCAGCCCATCCCACTGGCTCCCAGTATATCCCAGTCCCCTCCCATGCCACTCCAACCACCCTTCACACCCTCCCACCATCTGCCCACTCCCCTCCCAGTCACTCACAATCCTTTCCAAATCCCCTCCCTGTCCCATCCCAGCACCTTCCAGTCTCATTCCCCTCCCTTGCCACTACTCAGGCCCCTTCCCAGTCCTCTCCCAGTTCAGCTCAGTCCTTCCCAGATCCCTTCCCAGCCCATCCTACTCCCTCCCACTTCCTCCCCGTTCCTCTGAATCCCACCCACTCACTCCCAATCCCTTCCCAGTCCCTCACTATCCCATTACACTCCTTTCCCACTACATCCCACTGCCCTCCCAGTCCTTTTCAGTCCTTTCCAGTCCTCTCCCAGTCCCAATCCAGTCCTTTCCAGCTCCATCCCAGTCCCCTCCCACTCTGTCAGTCCCTCCTCGTCCCTTTCCATTGCCATTCCACTCACTCACAATCCATTCCAGATCCATTCCAAATCTCTCCCACACCATCCCCCTATCTCCCAGTATATCCCAGTCCCCTCCACTAACTCCCGAGCCCCTATCCCTCTCTCCCAGGCCCTCCACATCCCCTCCCAGGCCATCCCAGTCCCTCCCAATCCCTCCACTCCATCCCTCATCTTTTCCCACTTCCCTCCCACTACCTCTCAGTCCCTCCAAGTCTCCTCCCACGCCTCACCAGTCCTCCCAATCCCATCCCACTTCCATCAGTCCCTCCCATTCCCCTCCCTGTCCCATCCCAAGACCTCTCAGGCCCCTTCCCAGTCTCAACCAATCCCTCCCAGTCCCACTCACTCCTTCCCAGATCCCTTCCCAGTCCATCCCACTCCCTCCCAATCCCCTCCCAATCTCTCGCAATCCCATTCCAGTCCTACCCAATCCCTCCTGGTCTCCTTCCAGTCCTCCTCAGTCCATTCCAGGCCTCTCCCAATCCAAATCTGGTCCTTACCAGCCCCTTCCCATTCCCCTTCCCATCCCTTTCCCTTCCCTCCCAATCCCCTCCCAGTCTCACCCAGCCCCCTTCCAATCCTTCCCAGTCCATCCCACTAGCTCTCAGTACATCCCAGTCCCCTCCCAGTCCCTCACAATGCCTTCCAGGCCACCCCAAAGACCTTTCACACCCTCCCACTCTGGCCCAGTCCCCTCCCAGTCACTCACAATCCATTCCAGATTCCTTCCCATTCCCTCCCAATGCCCTCCCAGGCCACTCTCCTCCCTGACACCTCTCAGGCCCCTTCCCACTCCGTCCCACTCCATCCCAATGCCCTCCCAGTCTCCTCCAAGGCCTTCCCAGTTCCTCTCAATCCCTCCCACTCCCCTCCCAGTCCCTTCCTGGCCTCTCCCAGTTCCCTCACAGTCCACTCCCAGTCCCAGTCCAGTCCTTACCAGGTCCATCTCAGTCCCCTCCCAGTCTCTCTCACTCCCGCCCAGTCCCTTCCCAGTCCCATCCCAGTCCCCTCCCAGTCCTCTATCACCCCCACCCTGCCCCATCCCAATCCTTCCCAGTCCATCCCACTGGCTCCCAGAATATCCCAGTCCCCTTCCAGTCACCTCCCACTCCCTCCTAATCCCCTCCCTGTCCCCAGTCCCCTCCCAGTCACTCACAATTCATTCCAGATCCCTTTCCCTTCCCTCCCAATCCCCTTCCACTCCCTCCCATTCCATCTCATTCCTCTCCCACTTCCCAGCAGTCCCTCCCAGTCCCCTCCCTGTCCCATCCCAGCACCTCCCATGCCCATTCCCCTCCCTGACACCTCTCAGGCTCCTTCCCAGTCCTCTCCCAGTTTAGCTCAGTCCTTCCCAGATCCCTTCCCAGTCCATCTCACTCCCACTCCTTCCCCGTGTCTCTGAATCCCACCCACTCCCTCCCAAACCCCTCCCAGTCCCATCCCACTCTCTCACAATCCCATTCCACTCCTTTCCCAGTACATACCACTCCGCACCCAGTTATTTTCAGTCCCTTCTAATCCTCTCCCATTTCCCTCCCAATCCTCTCCCAGTCCCAATCCAGTCCTTTCCAGCTCCATCCCAGTCCCCTCCCAGTACCTAGTGCCATTCCAGTCCTCTCCCAGTCACAATCCATTCCAGATCCTTCTCCATTCCCTCCCAATCCACTCCCACTCCATTCCACTATCTCCCAGTATATCCCAGTCCCCTCCACTAACTCCCATGCCCCTATCCCTCTCGCCCAGGCCATCCCAGTCCCTCCCAATCCCTCCACTCCATCCCTCATCCTTTCCCACTTCCCTCTCAGTCTCCTCCCACTCCTCACCAGTCCCTCCCAATCCCATCCCACTTCCCAGCTCTCCCTCCCATTCCCCTCCCTGCCTCTCTCACTCACTCACAATCACCCTAGGCTGGAAGGGGACTGGGGCATACTGGGAGACACTGGGACGGACAGGGAAGGACTGGATTGGGACTGGGACGGTCTGGGAGAGGACTGGGAAGGCATGGGACAGGACTGGCAGGGACTGAGGACTGGGAGAGGACTGGGATGAGTCCTTTCCCAGTCCAACTCCAGTCCCTCCCAGTCCTCTCCCATTTCCTCCCAGTCCTCTATCAGTCCCACCCAGCCCCCTCCCAATGCTTCCCAGCCCATCCCACTGGCTCCCAGTATATCCCAGTCCCCTCCCATGCCACTCCAACCACCTTTCACACCCTCCCACCACCTGCCCACTCCCCTCCCAGTCACTCACAATCTTTCCAAATCTCCTCCCTGTCCCATGCCAGCACCTCCCAGTCCAATTTCCCTCCCTTGACACCTCTCAGGCCCCTTCCCAGTCCTCTCCCAGTTCAGCTCAATCCTTCCCAGCCCATCCTACTCCCTCCCACTCCTTCCCCGTTCCTCTGAATCCCACCCACTCACTCCCAATCCCTTCCCAGTCTCTCACAATCCCATTCCAGTCATACCCAATCCCTCCTGATCTCCTTCCAGTCCTCCTCAGTCCATTCCAGGCCTCTCCCAAACCAAATCTTGTCCTTACCAGCCCCTTCCCACTCCCCTTCCCATCCCTTCCCCTTCCCTCCCAATCCCCTCCCCGTCTCTCTCTGTCCCTCCCAGTCTGCTCCCATTTCCTCCCAATCCCCTCCCAGTCTCACCCAGCCCCCTTCAAATCCTTCCCAGTCCATCCCACTAGCTCCCAGTACATCCCAGTCCCCTCCCAGTCCCTCACAATGCCTTCCAGGCCACCCCAAAGACCTTTCACACCCTCCCACTCTGGCCCAGTCCCCTCCCAGTCACTCACAATCCATTCCAGATTCCTTCCCATTCCCTCCCAATGCCCTCCCAGGCCACTCTCCTCCCTGACACCTCTCAGGCCCCTTCCCACTCCGTCCCACTCCATCCCAATGCCCTCCCAGTCTCCTCCAAGGCCTTCCCAGTTCCTCTCAATCCCTCCCACTCCCCTCCCAGTCCCTTCCTGGCCTCTCCCAGTTCCCTCACAGTCCACTCCCAGTCCCAGTCCAGTCCTTACCAGGTCCATCTCAGTCCCCTCCCAGTCTCTCTCACTCCCGCCCAGTCCCTTCCCAGTCCCATCCCAGTCCCCTCCCAGTCCTCTATCACCCCCACCCTGCCCCATCCCAATCCTTCCCAGTCCATCCCACTGGCTCCCAGAATATCCCAGTCCCCTTCCAGTCACCTCCCACTCCCTCCTAATCCCCTCCCTGTCCCCAGTCCCCTCCCAGTCACTCACAATTCATTCCAGATCCCTTTCCCTTCCCTCCCAATCCCCTTCCACTCCCTCCCATTCCATCTCATTCCTCTCCCACTTCCCAGCAGTCCCTCCCAGTCCCCTCCCTGTCCCATCCCAGCACCTCCCATGCCCATTCCCCTCCCTGACACCTCTCAGGCTCCTTCCCAGTCCTCTCCCAGTTTAGCTCAGTCCTTCCCAGATCCCTTCCCACTCCCCTTCCCATCCCTTCCCCTTCCCTCCCAATCCCCTCCCCGTCTCTCTCTGTCCCTCCCAGTCTGCTCCCATTTCCTCCCAATCCCCTCCCAGTCTCACCCAGCCCCCTTCCAATCCTTCCCAGTCCATCCCACTAGCTCCCAGTACATCCCAGTCCCCTCCCAGTCCCTCATAATGCCTTCCAGGCCACCCCAAATACCTTTCACACCCTCCCACTCTGGCCCAGTCCTCTCCCACTTCCCAGCAGTCCCTCCCATTCTCCTCCCTGTCCCATCCCAGCACCTCCCAGGCCCATTCCCCTCCCTGACACCTCTCAGGCTCCTTCCCAGTCCTCTCCCAGTTCAGCTCACTCCTTCCCAGATCCCTTCCCAGTCCATCTCACTCCCTCCCACTCATCCCACTCCTTCCCCGTGTCTCTGAATCCCACCCATTCCCTCCCAGTCCCATCCCACTCTCTCACAATCCCATTCCACTCCTTTCCCAGTACATCCCACTCCGCACCCAGTCCTTTTCAGTCCCTTCCAATCCTCTCCCATTTCCCTCCCAGGCCCAATCCAGTCCTTTCCAGGTCCATCCAAGTCCTCTCTCAGTCTCTCCCAGTCCCTAGTGCCATTCCAGTCCTCTCCCAGTCACTCACAATCCATTCCAGATCCCTCTCCATTCCCTCCCAATCCACTCCCACTCCATTCCACTATCTCCCAGTATATCCTAGTCCCCTCCACTAACTCCCATGCCCCTATCACTCTCTCCCTCCACGTCTCCTCCCAGGCCATCCCAGTCCCTCCACTCCATCCCTGATCCCTTCCCACTCCATCCCATTCCCTCCCAGTCCGTCCCAATGCCCTCCCAGTCTCTCCCTATCCCCACACAGTCACAACCAGTTCCCTCCCAGTGCCTACCAATTACCTCCCAGTCCCTGACAATCCCTCACAGTCTGCACCCTGTGCCCCATCCCTGCCCATCACACCCAGTTCCATCCCAGTCCCTCCCAGTCAGGCTCCCTGGGAGGGGCTGGGAGGGAAATGAGAAGGATTGGGATAGAATTTGGAGGGCCTGGGAAGTTGTGGGATGGAAATGGGAGGGGACTGGGCGGGGGACTGGGAAGGAAGTGGGAGGCATTGGGAGGGAACTGGGAGGTACTGGAAAGGGATTTGGAGGGACTGGGAGGGGAGGGCTGGGGACTGGAACCGAAGTGGTAGGGACTGGGACAGACTGGGAGGGGACATGAAGGTGTGTTGGAGGTACTGGATGGAATTGGGAAGCACTGGGATGGGACTGGGCAGGAACTGCGAGGAAACTGGGAGGGTGTGGGAGGGAACTGGCAAAGACTGGGAGGGACTGGGAAGAACTGGATGGGGAGTGGGAGGGACTGGAACAGAAGAGGGAGGGGAATGGAAGGGACTGGGAGGGAACTGGACCCCAACTGGGGCAAACTGGGCCCAAACTGGGACACACTCAACCCAAACTGCAGGGGAGTGGTCGCAGACTGGGGGGGTCTGGTCCCAAACTGGAGCACACTGGAACAAAACTGGGGGGGACTGGTCCCGAACTGGGACACACTGGTCCCAAACTGGGGGGGCTGGTCCCAAAATGGGACACTCTGTTCCCAAACTGGGAGGGGCTGGTCCCGAACTGGGACACTCTGGTCCCGAACTGGGACGCGCTGCTCCCGAACTGGGACGCGCTGCTCCCGAACTGGGACGCGCTGCTCCCGAACTGGGACGCGCTGCTCCCGAACTGGGACGCGCTGCTCCCGAACTGGGGGGACTGGTCCCGAACTGGGGGGACTGGTCCCGAACTGGGGGGACTGGTCCCGAACTGGGGGGGACTGGTCCCGAACTGGGACGGACTTTCCCAAACTGGGGGGGGCTGGTCCCGAAATGGGACGCGCTGGTCCCAAACTGGGACGCGCTGGTCCCAACCTGGGACGCGCTGTTCCCAACCTGGGACGCGCTGGTCCCAACCTGGGGGGGGGCTGGTCCCAACCTGGGGGGGGGGCTGGTCCCAACCTGGGGGGGGGGGCTGGTCCCAACCTGGGGGGGGGCTGGTCCCAACCTGGGGGGGGGCTGGTCCCAACCTGGGGGGGGGCTGGTCCCAACCTGGGGGGCTGGCCCAGCGCAGCCAATGGGAGCGCTGCTGCCCGAGCCCCGCTGGCCAATCAGAGCGTGGCTCTGGCCCTCCTGCTCTGTCAGCGCCGGGAGGGAGGGAGGGAGGGGGGAGGGAGACCAAACGGCAGCAGGGGCACAGTGGAGGCTCCCAGCGCCCCCAGAGCAGCTCCCAGTGCCTCCAGGTAAGATTCCCAGTCCCATCAAGCCCCCTCCCAGTCCCTCCCAGTTCCTTTCCAGACCTCTCCGAATCCTTCCCAGTCCCTCCCAATTCCTCTGCAGTGCCTTCCAGTTCCCTCCCAGACCTCTCCCAGCCCCTCTCTAATCCCATCCCAGTCCCTGCCCAATCCTGCTCCAGTCTCTCCCAGACCACCTCCCAATCCCTCCCAGTCTGTCCCAGTGCTTCCTAGGATCACTTTCAGTTCCCATCCAGGCCCCTTCCAAGCCCTCTCATTCCAGTCCTTTCCCAGTACAACCCAGTCCCAATCCAGTCCTTACCAGGTCCATCCCAGTCTCCTTTCAGTCTCTCTCTGTCCCTCCCAGTCCCTTCCAACTACCTTTCAGACCCTCCTAATTCCTTCTCATTCCCTTCCCAGTCCCTTCTAAGTCCCCTCCCAGTCACCCACAATCCATTCCAGATCCCTTCCCATTCCCTCCAAGTCCCCTCCCACTCCATCTCAGTCAATCCCATTCCCCTCCCTGTCCCATCCCAGCACCTCCCAGGCCCATTCCCCTCCCTGACACCTCTCAGGCCCCTGCCCAGTCCCACCCAATCCCTCCCAGTCCCCCCCCCCAGTTCCACTTAATCCTTCCCAGTCCATCCCACTCCCTGCCACTCCATCCCAATGCCCTCCCAGTCCTTCCCAGTCTCCCACAGTTCCTCTGAATCCCACCCTCTCCCTCCCAAATCCCTCCCAGTCCCATCCCTGTCTCTCACAACCGCATTCCACTCCCTTCCCAGTACATCTCACTCCCACTCCTCTCCGATTGCCTCCCAGTCCCCTCCCAGTCACTCACAAACCATTCCAGATCCCTTCCCATTCTCTCCCAATCCCATCCCACTTCCATCAATCCCTCCCATTCTCTTCCCAGTCCCATTCCAGGACCTCCCAGTCCCATTCCCCTCCCTCACACCTCTCAGGCACCTTCCCAGCCTCACCCAATCCTTCCCAGTCACTTCAGTCATTCATAGATCCCTTCCCAGTCCATCCCACTCCTTCCCACTCCCAGTCCTCCCCAGCCCCTTCCAGGCCTCTCCCAGTTCCCTCGCACTCCTCTCCCAGTCCCAATCCAGTCCTTACAGGTCCATCCCAGTCACCTCCCAGTCTCTCTCAGTCCAACCCGGTCCCTTCCCAGCCCAACTCCAGTCCCCTCCCATTTCCTCCCAGTCCCTCACTATCCCATCACACTCCTTTCCCACTACATCCCACTGCCCTCCCAGTCCTTTCCAGCTCCATCCCAGTCCCCTCCCACTCCCTCCTAGTCCCTTTCTATTGCCCTTCCACTCACTCACAACCATTCCAGATCCATTCCAAATCTCTCCCACTCCATCCCACTATCTCCCAGTCCCCTCCACTAACTCCCGAGCCCCTATCCCTCTCTCCCAGGCCCTCCACATCCCCTCCCAGGCCATCCCAGTCCCTCCCAATCCCTCCACTCCATCCCTCATCCTCTCCCACTTCCCTCCCACTACCTCTCAGTCCCTCCAAGTCTCCTCCCACGCCTCGCCAGTCCCTCCCAATCCCATCCCACTTCCATCACTCCCTCCCATTCCCCTCCCTGTCCCATCCCAAGACCTCCCAGGCCCATTCCCCTCCCTCACACCTCCCAGGCCCCTGCCCAGTCTCACCCAATCCCTCCCAGTCCCACTCACTCCTTCCCAGTCCCCTTCCCACTCCATCCCAATGCCCTCCCAGTCTCCTCCAAGTCCTTCCCAATCCCTTCCTGGCCTCTCCCAGTTCTCTCTCAGTCTTCTCCCAGTCCCAATCCAGTCCTTACCAGGTCCATCTCAGTCCCCTCCCAGTCTCTCTCAGTCCCGCCCAGTTCCTTCCCAGTCCAACTCCAGTCCCCTCCCATTTCCTCCTAGTCCTCTATCACTCCCACCCAGCTCCCTCCCAGTCCTTCCCAGTCCATCCCACTAGCTCCCAGAATATCCCAGTCTCCTTCCAGTCACTTCCCTCTCAGTCCCCTCCAAGGCCCTTCCAGGCCCCTCCAACTACCTTCCCATTACCCTCCCAGTCTGCTCCCACTCTGGCCCAGTCCCCTCCAGTCACTCACAATCCATTCCAGATCCCTTCCCATTTCCTCCCAATGCCCTCCTACTCCAGCCCAGTGCATCCCATTCCTCTCCCAGTTCCCAACAATCCCTCCCATTACCCTCCCAGACCCATTCCCCTCTCTGTCACCTCTCAGTCTCCTTCCCAGTCCCAACCACTCTCTCTCACTCCCCTCCCAGTCCCATCCCAGTCTCTCATAATCCAATTCCACTCCTTTCCCAGTACATCCCACTCCCCTCCCAGTCCTTCTCTGTCCCTTCCAGTCCTCTCCCACTGCCCTCCCAGTCCTAATCCAGTACTTACTGGGTCCATCCCAGTCCCAGTCCTCTCCCATTTCCTCTCAATCCACTCCCAGTCCCACCCGGCCTCACCCAATCCTTCCCAGTCCATCCCACTAGCTCCCAGTACATCCCAGTCCCCAGTCCTCTCCCACTCCGACCCAATCCCCTCCCAGTCACTCACAATCCATTCCAGATCCCTTCCCATTCCCTCCCAGTCTCTCACAATCCCATTCCACTCCTTTCCCAGTACATCCCACTCCCCTCCCAGTCCCTTCCAGTCCTCTCCCATTTCCCTCCCAGCCCCAATCCAGTCCCCTCACAGTCTCTCCCGGTCCTTAGTGCCATTCCAGTCCTCTCCCAGTCACTCACAATCCATTCCAGATCCCTCTCCGTTCCCTCCCAATCCTCTCCCACTCCATTCCATCATCTTCCAGTATATCCAAGTGCTCTCCACTAACTCCCAAGCCTCTATCCCTCTCTCCCTCCACATCCCCTCCCAGGTCATCCCAGTCCCTCCCAATCCCTCCAGTCCATCCCTGATCCCTTCCCACTCCATCCCATTCCCTCCCAGTCTGTCCCAATGCCCTCCCAATCCCTCCCAGTCTATCCCAGTCTCTCCCAATCCCCACACAGTCACATTCAATTCCCCTCCCTGACACCTCTCAGGCCCCTTCCCAGTCCTCTCCCAGTTCAGCTCAGTCCTTCCCAGATCCCTTCCCAGCCCATCCTACTCCATCCCACTCCCTCCCCGTTCCTCTGAATCCCACCCACTCACTCCCAATCCCTTCCCAGTCCCTCACTATGCCATTACACTCCTTTCCCAGTACATCCCACTGCCCTCCCAGTCCTTTTCACTCCTCTCCCAGTCCCCTCCCACTCCCTCCTAGTCCCTTTCTATTGCCATTCCACTCACTCACAATCCATTCCAGATCCATTCCAAATCTCTCCCACTCCATCCCACTATATTCCAGTCCCCTCCACTAACTCCCAAGCCCCTATCCCTCTCTCCCAGGCCCTCCACATCCCCTCCCAGGCCATCCCAATCCCTCCCAATCCCTCCACTCCATCCCTCATCCTTTCCCACTTCCCTCCCACTACCTCTCAGTCCCTCCAAGTCACCTCCCACGCCTCGCCAGTCCCTCACAATCCCACCCCAGTCCTACCCAATCCCTCCTGGTCTCCTTCCAGTCCTCCTCAGTCCTTTCCAATCCAAATCCAGTCCTTCCCATCCCTTTCCCTTCCCTCCCAATCCCCTCCCAGTCTCACCCAGCCCCCTTCCAATCCTTCCCAGTCCATCCCACTAGCTCCCAGTACATCCCAGTCCCCTCCCAGTCCCTCACAATGCCTTCCAGGCCACCCCAACTACCTTTCACAATCTCCCACTACCTTCCCAGTCCCCTCCCACTCTGGCCCAGTCCCATCCCAGACACTCACAATCCATTCCAGATCCCGTCCCATTCCCTCCCAATGCCCTCCCAGGCCACTCTCCTCCCTGACACCTCTCAGGCCCCTTCCCACTCCATCCCAATGCTCTCCCAGTCTCCTCTAAGTCCTTCCCAGTTCCTCTCAATCCCTCCCAGTCCTTCTCAGTCCCTTCCTGGCCTCTCCCAGTCCCCTCACAGTCCTCTCCCAGTCCCAATCCAGTCCTTACCAGGTCCATCCCAGTCCCCTCACAGTCTCTCTCAGTCCCCCCACGTCCCTTCCCAGTCCCTCCCAGTCCTCTATCACTCCCACCCAGCCCCCTCCCAATCATTCCCAGTTCCTCCCACCAGCTCCCACTATATCCCAGTCCCCTACCAGTCACCTCCCACTCCCTCTCAATCCCCTCCAAGTCCCTTCCAGCCCCCTCCAACTACCTTCCCAATCCCCTCACAGTTCCACTCACTCCCAGATCCCTTCCCAGTCCATCCCACTCCCTCCCAGTCCATTCCAATGCCCTCCCAGTCCTTCCCAGCTGCTCTGAATCCCATCCACTCCCTCCCAATCCCCTACCAGTCTCTCACAATCCCATTCCAGTCCTTTCCCAACACATCCCACTCCCCTCCCAGTCCTTTCCAATCTCCTCCCAATCCCCTATCAGTCCCACACAGCCCCACCCAATCCTTCCCACTCCATCCAACTAGCTCCCAGTATATCCCAGTCTCCTTCCAGTCCCCTCACACTCCCTCTCAATACTCTCCCAGGGCCTTCCAGGCCACCCCAACTACCTTTCACACCCTCACACTGCCTTCCCATTCCCCTCCCAGTATCTGCCCTGTCCACTCCCACTCTGGCCCAGTCCCCTCCAGTCACTCACAATCCATTCCAGATCCCTTCCCATTCCCTCCCAATGCCCTCCTACTCCAGCCCAGTGAATCCCATTCCTCCCCCAGTTCCCACCACTTCCTCCCATTACCATCCCTGTCCCTCCCAGACCCATTCTCCTCACTGCCACCTCTCAGTCTCCTTCCCAGTCTCTCATAATCCCATTCCAGACATTTCCCAGTACATCCCACTCGCCTCCCAGTCCTTCTCTGTCCCTTCCACTCCTCTCCCATTTTCCTCCCAGTCCTAATCCAGTCCTTAGCAGGTCCACCTCAGTCCCCTCCCAGTCTCAGTCCAACTCCAGTCCCTCCCAACCTCTCCCAGTTCCTCTCAATCCACTCCCAGTCCCACCCAGCCTCACCCAATCCTTCCCAGTCCATCCCACTAGCTCCCAGTACATCCCAATCCCTTCCAATCCCCTCCCACTCTGGCTCAGTGCCCTCCCAGTCACTCATAATCCATTCCAGACCCCATCACATTCCCTCCCAATCCCCTCCCACTCCCTCCAAGCCCAGCCCATTCCTCTCTAACTTCCCATCAGTCTCTCCCATTCCCCTCCCTGCCCCATCCCACTACCTCCCAGTCCCATTCCCCTCCCTGGCACCTATCAGGCCCCTTCCCAGTCCCCTCCCAGGTCAGCTCAGTTGTTCCCAGTCCCACCCACTCTCTCTCAGCCCCCTCCCAGTCCCAGCCCAGTCTCTCACAATCCAATTCCACTCCTTTCCCAGGACATCCCACTCCCCTCCCTGTCCTTTTCAGTCCCTTCCAGATCTTTCCCAGTTCCCTCACAGTCATCTCCTAGTCCCTCCCAGTCTCAGTCCAGTCGTCATCAGGTCCATCCCAGTCTCTCCCAGTCCCTCCCAAGCCCCTATCAGTCCCACCCAGCCCTCCCCCAATCCTTCCCAGTCCATCCCAGTCTCCCAGTATATTCCAGTCCCCTTCCAGTCCTTTCCCATTCCCTCCCATTTCTCCACAAGTTCCCATGAGTCCCTTACAATCTCCTCCCTATCCCATCCCAGTACCTCCCAGTCCCACTTCCCTCCCTGCCACCTCTCAGGCCCCTTCCCAGTCCCATCCAATCCCTCACAGTCCCCTCCCAGTTCCACTATTCCCAGTCCACCCCACTCCCAGTCTCCTCCCGGTCCTTCCCAGTTCCTCTGAATCCCACCCACTCCCTACAACCCCCTCCCAGTCCCACCCCAGTCTCTTTCAATCCCATCCCACTCCTTTCCCAGTACATCCCAGTCCCCTCCCACTTCTTCTCAGTACCTTCCAGGCTTCTCCCAGTCCCAAGCCAATCCTCACCAGTCCCTTCCCAGTCCATCCCAATCCCCTCCTAGTCCCTTCCAGTGCCCTCCAACTACCTTGCACACCCTCCCACTACCTTTCCACTCCCCTCCCACTCTGGCCCAGTCCCAATCCATTCCAAACCCCTTCCCATTCCCCCCAATCCTCTCCCTGGCCCAGTCCCCTCCCTGCCACCTCTCAGTCCCCTCCCAGTCCTTCTCAGTCCCTTCCAGGCCTATCCCAGTTCCCTCACAGTCCTCTCCCAATACCTCCCAGTCCAAATCCAGTCCTTACCAGGTCCATCCCGGTCCCTTCCCAGTCCCATTCCAGTCCTCTCCCATTTCCTTCCAATCCTCTATCACTCCCACCCAGCCCCTTCCCAATCCTTCCCAGTCCATCCCCCTAGCTCCCAGTCTATCCCAATCCCTTCCCAGTCCCCTCCCACTCTCTCACAATCCATTCCAGATCCCCTCCCAGGCCATCTCATTCCTCTCCCACTTCCCATCAGTCCCTCCCATTCCCCTCCCTGTCCCATCCCAGTACCTCCCAGGCCCATTCCCCTCCCTGACAGCTCTCTGTCCTCTTCCCAATCCCTCCCAGTCCCCTCACTCCTTCCCAGATCCCTTCCCAGCCCAGCCCACTCTAAGTCCATCCCAGACTCTCCCAGTTCCTCTGTATCCCACTCACTCCCTCCCAATCCCCCCCCAGTTCCATCCCAGTCTCACAATCCCATTCCAGGCCTTTCCCAGTACATCCCAGTCCTTCTCAGACCCTTCCAGGCCTCTCCTAATACCCTCCCAGTCCCAATCCAGTCTTTAACCAGGTCCAACCCATTCCCCTCCCATTCTCTCTCTGGCCTTCCCCCCCCTTCCCAGTTCCACACCAGTTCCTCCCAGTCCATCCCATTGCCCTCTCAGTCCCTTCGCAGTACCTCCCAGTCCCATACCCCTCCATGCCACCTCAGTCCCCTTCCCAGTCCATCCCAGTCCCCTCGAGTCTCTCCCAGATCCCTTCCCAGTCCATCCAACTCTCTCCCAGTTCCTCTGAATCCCACCCACTCCCTCCCAGTCCCTCACAATCCCATTCCACTCCTTTCCCAGTACTTTCACACTCCCAGTCCTTCCCAGTCCCTTCCAGGCCCATCCCAGTTCTCTCACAGTCCTCTCCCGGTCCCAATCCAGTTCTTGCCAGGTCCATCCCAGTCCCCTCCCAGTCCCTTCCAGGTCTCTATCACTCCCACCCAGTCCTCTCCCAATCCTTCCCAGTCTATCCTACTGGCTCCCAGTATATCCCAGTCCCCTTCCAGTCTCCTCCATCAGCTCCCAATCCCCTATGACTCTCTCCCAGTCCCTCCAAATCCCCTCCCAGTCCCTTCCCAGTCTCCTCCCACTGCCTCCCAGTCCCTCATCCTTTCCCACTTCCCTCCCACTACCTCGCAGTCTCCTCCCACTCCTCGCCAGTCCCTCCCAATCCCATCCCACTCCCCATCTGCCCCTCCTGTTCCCCTCCATGGCTCTCCCAGTCACTCACAATCACTCCCAGTCCCTCATCAATCCCTTCCCACTCCATCCCACTCCCTCCCAGTCTCCTCCCAATCCCTCCCAGTTCCTCTGAATCCCCCCCCAGTCTAGCCTGGTCCCCTCCTAGTCCTTCTCAGTGTCTCCCAAACCCCTCCCAGTCTGGCTCAGTCTCTCCAAGTCCCTCCCAGACCATCCCATTCCTCTTCCAGTTCCAAGTAGTCCCTCGCAATCCCCTCCCAGTCTCTCCCATTCCCTCCCAGTCACTCATTTATTCCTTCCCACTCCACCCCAGTCCCTCCCAGTCTCTCTGAATTCCTCCCACTCTCTCCCAATCCCTTCCAGTCCCTCCCAATCTCTCCACATTCATTCCACATCCCCTCTCACTCTCTCCCAATCCCTTCCAGTCTCTCCCAGTCTCTCCAAATTCATTCCACATCCCCTCCCACTCTCTCCCAATCCCTTCCAGTCCATCCCAGTCCCCTCCCATTTCCTCCCAGTCCCCATCAGTCCCACCCAGCTCCTTCCCAGTCCATTCCTCTACCTCCCAGTATATCCCATTCCCCTTCCAGTCCCCTCCAGGAACTCCCAATCCCCTATCACTCTCTCCCAGTCCCTCCAATTCCCCTCCCACTCCCTCCAAATCCCCTTCCAGTCTCTCTCAGTTCCTCTGCAGGCTTCCCACTCCCTCCCAGTACTTCTCAGTGCCTCCCAAACCCCTCCCAGTCTGGCTCAGTCTCAGCCTCTCCAAGTCCTTTCCCAGTCCCTCCAAGTCCATCCCATTCCTCTCCCTGTTCCCATCAGTCCCTCCCATTCCCCTTCCTGTCCCATCCCAGGACCTCCCAGTCCCATTCCCCTCCCTCACACCTCTCACTCCCATTCCAGCCCATCCCACTCCTTCCCAGTCCATCCCAGTCTCTTGCAATCCCCCCAGAGCCTTTCCCAATACCCTCCCATGCCAAATTCCCTCTCAGGCTCTTCCAATTCCTTCTGATCCCTTCCAGATGCCTTCCCACTCCCTCCCATTGCCAGTCCAGTCCCCTCTCAGTCCAGCCCAGTCTCTCTCAGTCCTTCCCAGTCCCCTTCCAGTCCCACCCAGCCCCTCACAATCCCTCCCTGTCCATTCCACTATCTCCCAGCATATCCCAGTCTCCTTCCAGTCCCCTCAGTAACTCCCAATCCCCTATCACTCTCTCCCAGTCCCTCCAATTCCCCTCCCAGCCCCTTCCCAGTGCCCTCCCACTACCTCCCAGGCCTTCCCCACCCCGATCCCTTCAGGCCATCCCTGATGCCTTCCCAGACCCCTCCCTCTCCTCCCAATCCCTCCCAGTCACTCTCACTTCCACTGAATCCCTCTCACTGCCTCCCAAACACCTCCCAGTCTGCCTCAGTCTCTCTCAGCCTCTCCAAGTCCCTTCCCAGTCCCTCCCATTCCACTCCCAGTTCCCATCAGTCCCTCCAAATCCCCTCACAGGCCCTTCTCAGTCCATCCCACTCCTCCCACTCAATCCCAATGCCCTCCCAGTCTCCTCCCAATCCCAGTCTCTCCCACTTCCACTGAATCCATCCCAATCCCTCCCAGTCTGGCCCTGTCCTCTCCTAGTTCCCTCCCCATTGCCTTCATTCCCATTCCTGTCCTTTCCTCCTCCATCCCATTCCCCTCCCAGCCCCTCCCCAGTCCATCCCAGTCTCTCTCGGTCCCAGTCCCTTCCAGTCCTCTTCTATTTCCTCCCAACCCCCTTCAGCCCTACCCATTCCCCTCCCAGTCACTCACATTCCCTCCCAGGCCCTCATGCATCCCTTCCCACTCCCTCCCAATGCCCTCCCAGTCTCCTCCCAATCCCTCCTGGTGTCTCCCAGTCCCTCTGGACCCCTCCCAGCCGGGCAGCAGAAAGGCAGCAGCAGGAGCACATCCCAGCAGTAAAAGGATGTTAAATCCACCCCGACACAGGCACACAAAAGCCTCTGCAGGCAGCACAGCCTCGGCCCCTAGCCCAGCCCCTGCTCAGCTGCCCTGGCACCGCTGCCTCTGGGGCTCCACTGCCATCAGCCCAGACCCAAGCTGCAAAGGCTCCACTGCACCAGCACCAACTGCACTGTGGCACAGGCTGCTGGCACAGCTGCCTCTCTGCCCAAGCACAGCCCTGAGCAGCAAGTGGCACAGCTGCACAAGTGACCTGCTTTGGCCAGCACAGCAACGAGGCCCAGGCAGCTCTGCCTTCTGGCTGCCACCTCCTGCACAGTGCCCCCAGAGTGCCCCTGAGGGGAACAGCTCCCCGAGGGAGACCTTAGCTGCAGCAGCACTGCCCAGCAGCCTCTCCAGGGCAGAGGCCTCTCCCCACACCTGAACACCCCCTTCAGTTTTCACTCCCTCACACCCTGAGCTTCTCCTCTGCAACCATCAGCACACTGAAAGGCCTAAGAGAAGGCTTTAAGCAAGGCTGGCACTTGGCAGCAACTCACCACAGAGACATTTCTGCCCCCACAGCCACAGGAAATCCATTTCTGAACCAGCTGCAAGCAGCAATTGCATTTCAAACAGCTCCACGGCCTGGGACCAAAGCATCCCACCCTGCCAGGGCTTGGGGCTGAGGCTGAGTGCAGATCTGAAGCTGGGCTGGGGCAAAGCAGTTCAGCTCCCTGCAAAAAGAGAGAACAAACACAGCAGAGAACTCTCACCCAGGCACAAACAACAGAGACAGAAAGAGGGAGGCAACCTCCAGAGGACCCCAGGCCAACTTAGATGCCCACAATGCCCCTTCTGATGCCCCTGAACCCTGCTGCATCACCCCAGGCCCATTTTACCTGTCCCCAGACCCTTTTGAGGGCCCCCAGGCTCACTGCAGATGAGCCCAGAAGCCTCTAGCACAGCCCCAGACCCTTCTAGAAACCCCCAGAACCCCTCCCAAATCTCTCCCAGGGCCCCCCCC
Source organism: Pogoniulus pusillus (assembly GCF_015220805.1). Lineage (NCBI taxonomy): Eukaryota > Metazoa > Chordata > Aves > Piciformes > Lybiidae > Pogoniulus > Pogoniulus pusillus. The sequence continues at coordinate 89,957 of NW_026974547.1, read as the reverse complement.
ATAAGGCCCCCCAAATCCTTCCCCAGGTTGTCCCCCCCAGGGACCCCCAAACTCTTCCCCAAGACCCCTCCAAAGCCACCCAAGGACCCCCAAATCCAACCCAAGGACACCCCCAAAGACCCCCCCCAGGGACCCCCAAATCCCTCCCCAAGACCCTCCCCCAAGGACCCCCCCCCCCCGAGACCCCCCCAGGTCCCCCCCAAAGAGCCCTCCAGGGACCCCCATACTCCTCCCAAGGACCCCCCACAGAAACCCCCAAATCGCTCCCCAGGTCCCCCTCGAAGACCCCCCCCAGAGACCCCCAAACCCCTCCTCTGGTCCCCCCCAAAGAACCCCCCCCAGAGACCCCCAAATCCCTCCTCAGGTACCCCCAAAGACCCCCCCCAGAGACCCCCAAATCCCTCCCCAGGTCCCCCTCGAAGACCCCCCCCAGAAACCCCCAAACCCCTCCCCAGGCTCCCCTCCAAAACCCCCCCCCAGAGACCCCCAAATCCCTCCCCAGGTCCCCCTCGAAGACCCCCCCCAGAGACCCCCAAACCCCTCCCCAGGCTCCCCCCCAAACCCCCCCCCCAGAGACCCCCAAATCCCTCCCCAGGTCCCCCTCGAAGACCCCCCCCAGAGACCCCCAAATCCCTCCCCAGGTCCCCCTCGAAAAACCCCCCCAGAGACCCCCAAACCCCTCCCCAGGTCCCCCCCAAAGACCTCCCCCAGAGACCCCCAAATCCCTCCTCAGGTCCCCCCCAAAGACCCCCAAATCCCTCCCCAGGTCCCCCTCGAAGACCCCCCCCAGAGACCCCCAAATCCCTCCCCAGGTCCCCCCCAGAGACCCCCAAACCCCTCCCAGGCCTCTCCGCCCCCCCCCTCCCAGCAGGCCTCAGCCTCTCCCACCCCTTCCAGGCCTAGGCCCAGGCCCCGCGGCCTCGCCCCCAACTTCGACCCCCCAAAACTCCCCCACGGCCTCCCGGACCCCCCCCCCCCCGGGTATGTGTCCCTGCCCCTCCCCCTCCTCCCCTCCCTGTTCCCTCCAGGCTGCTGGGGACGCTCCAGGCCCTCCCCCCACTGCCCCCCACTGCCCCCCGCCCCCCCCCCAGCGGCCCCCCCAACCCCACACAGACCTCTCCCCTCCCTCTCCGACCCCCACTCACCACCTCCGGGGCCCAGACGCCCCCCGGGCAGCCTTCAGAGTGGCTCTGTCCCCTGCGCCCCTCCCTGCGGCCTGGCCTGAGCGCTCGGCGCATGCGAGAGGGGAGGGGCGGCGGGAACCGCCCCCGGAGCCACCTTGGTGAGGTCAGCGTCGCAGGCGGGACGTCGGCGCCGTCATGGTGAGGGCACTGCCAGCCTAGGAGGGGGCAGTGCCAGCTCACGGAGGGCGGCGCCAGCTTGCAGAGGGTCACTGCCAGCCTGCGGCGAGCGGTGGCGACTCGGTCAGGGCATTGCCAGCTTGCTGCGGGCAGCGCCAGGACCGCGGCGTTCAGCGCCGTATTGGTGAGGTCACCGCCGGCTTGCGGCGTTTCGGCGCCGTATTGATGAGGTCACTGCCAGCTCGTCGCGCTTGGCGCCATCTTGGTGAGGTCTCTTCAAACCAGTCGCACTCGGCGCCATCTTGGTAAGGTCTGACCAACTCGACGCGCTCGGCGCTGTATTGATGAGGTCACAGCAAGTCCGTCGCTCTCGGCGCCTTCTTGGTGAGGTCACTACAACTCGGTGAGACTAGTGCCAGCTTGCAGAGGGCCACTGCAAGCCTGCGGCGACTGCTGGCGACTCAGTGAGGGCATTGCCAGCCTGCCGCGGCCAGTGCCAGATTGCTGCCGGCAGCGGCAGCCCGCGGCGCCGCATTGATGAGGTCACAGCGAGACCGTCGCGCTCGGCGCCATCTTGGTAAGGTCACATTCAGCCTGTCGCTCCTGTCGCCATGTTAGTGAGGTCACAACCAGACCGTCGCTCTCGGCGCATACTGGTGAAGTCACACCAACCCGTCGCGCTGAGCGCCATATTGGTGAGGTCGCTTCCAGTCCGTCGCGCTCGGCGCCATATTGATAAGGTCCCCTCCAACCCGTCGCGTTCAATGCCATCTTGGTGAGATCAGTGCCCACTAGGTGAGGGCAGTGCCAGCTTGCAGATGGCCACTGACAGGCTGCGGCGAGCGGTGGCGATTCGGTGAGGGCCTCAGCAGCGCCCCCAGGCCAGGCTGCAGTGCTGCGGGGACGAGCTGAGGGCCTGAGTGGGCACTAGGGGGTGCTGGGCAGGGACGGGGAGGGGCTGGGGGATTAGTGGGGGCATATAAGGAGGTGAGTGGGGGTCTCTGGGAGGACAGTGGGCGAATATGGGGGTCCCTGGGAGGTCCCGGAGAGGGTCTGGGGGTCCCTGAGCCCTCCCCCCGCAGGCTCTGGGTCTCCCGGGGGGCTGGAGGCCTGCGGGGGGAGGTCTCCTCCTTCCTGGAGCTGCTGGGGCTGTGCTGGAGACCATCGAGCGCTTCGGAGGGGCAGGGCAGGGCAGGGGCAGGCCCCGCCCACGCCAGAGGACGCACCAATCAGCTGCTGACCCTCCCGATCCTAACCAGTTTCCCCCCCCAATAAAGCACCAAACTCCGCCAGGTGGACCCTGCCTTCATTTATGCAAATGAGGGGGCGGGGCACAGGGGTGACCATGCCCACAGCCCCCACAGGATCCACCAATCAGCTGCTGACCCTCCCGGTAACCCCTCCCCAACCCCAAACACATCTCCAAGGTACTCAAAGGCAGAGCCTGCTATTGAAATGTATGCAAATGAGGGAGGCAGAACAAGCGGCAAACCACGCCCATCACAATCCACCAATCAGCAGCCACCTCCTGAACTCCTCCTCCAAAGGAAGCTTCAAATCTGTCACCCCGAGCCGGCCCGAGCGCCGGCCCGCCCCCCCTGCCTGCCGCCTTTAACTCCTCACTCCAATACTTACAAATCCAAACCAGTTCTCAGCTCTCCCTCCCACCTCTCACCTTCCCCTCCTCTCCTCCCCTCCCCTCAGCTTTCAGCCACTTCAATCGTGCACGGCCTTTAGAGACGAGGCAGGAAAACGGGGGACCGCCGCGGCTGCGGAAATGCAGTGTGGACAAGCAAACACACGGTGGCAGCACTCAGCACCGGCGTCACACCGCAGCCGCTACACAACTGCAGTACCCACGAGCAAACACCGGAGGGCAGCACACACAACCGAGAGCGCCTCTGCGCCCGGCCGGGGGCAGCGCCTTCAGCCCAGCGCCGCTCTGCCTATTGCCTTTGCCAACAGCACACCGCACGCAAGGCACAGCCCACGCTCTGCCACTCCTACACACTCAGTTTATAGGCACAGCTCTCAACTCCAGCTGGGGCTACTCAGCACTTCCTTCATCTACTCTGGAGGGATTTACAGACAGCAGAGGAGACACAGGGGGAGCTGCTGACACCAGAATTAAGGCCGTTCTGCAGGAGCTAGAGGAAAAACACAGCTCTTCTGCCAGATGAGGGCCACAAAGATGAGCAGAGGACTGCAGCACCTCTCCTGGGAAGCAGGACTGAAAGAACTGGGGCTGTGGAGGCTGCAGAAGAGAAGGCAGAGCTTCGAGCTACGCTGCAGTATCTGAAAGGGACCTGCAGCAAAGCTGGAGGACTGTCTAAAAGGGCCTGTGCTGATACTCTGTGCATTTAAAAGGATTGCAGTGAAGCTGCTCCAAGAAAAACTTTAGAGACTGAAGAAATCAAAAACCAAACTGCCAGATTCCCTCACACAACTTCCTACATGACCTCAGCAAACCCCTTTCACTTCACATCGCTTCTGACACCCACTCTGGGAGCTGGACACTCCTTCTCTCCCTGAAGCCGGGAGAAAGATCTGGTGAACGTGGCAGCACGTGGCAGAGGTTCCAGACTTAAGCAGACACCTGATTGCTATCACAGCTCAGAAACGACTGAGACACATGCCCTCCTCCCAAACCTAGCAGTTAGGAAGTGCTACAGCTGCACCAGATCACACTGGGATCTGCTTCTTGCACAGGATGCAGCAGATTCTGGTCCATAGCTCAGAGAGGATTGCTTAGCTACTGCTGTTTATAAACACGAACCAAAAACAACCACAACAACAAAGGCTCAGAGCTGGAAACAGTTCTCAGCAGTGCAGCAAAATCCCTTTCTTTTATTCCATAGAGAGGTGCTGCAGTGACCTCAGGGGTTTTTAAGTCAAAAGCTGCTTGCTGGAATCACAGAATCAGTCAGGGTCAGAAGGGACCACAAGGACCTCGTTCCAGAGACACTTCACACTAGCCCGAGCCAAAACTAGAACGGTAGGAAAAAAGGCAAATCACAAAACATAGGACTGCCTTAACTGTCCTACATTGTAACTAGCAGCACCAAGTCCCAATCAATTCAGAGCCTTGGCACTGTTTCTCCTTGAAGATTTTAACCCTGGACACAAAGGAGTCCTGCTCTCAGCCATGGGATTACAATAAAAGTGACTCAAATGACTCAAAAGGGTAACACAAATGCCTTTTCCTGACCAATCTCTCTACATGTTCCTATGATGCTCCACTAACTCCCTCCTTCAGAGTGGCTAACAGTCTCCAACAGACACTGCACCAGCAGCTACCTTGAAGATCTGTAACCAGCTGAGGGAAGGGCTGTAAAACAAATTCACCTCCTTCAGAAAGCTTCTCATCAGTTACACAGAGCAGTCAGAGCCTGCTTCCATTCACATCTTTCTTTATCAGGTTCCACTGTGGAGTCAGAACACTTAAAGTTCACTTAGTCACAGGTTAAGTCGACTCTGCTGTTGGTATCCAACCCCATGCTGCTGGCTGAAGCAAAGTATTCCAGGGCTTGAAGTTGAGACTGCAACACGAGAGACCTCCTGTGCCAAGTGCTGCTTTGGGTTTCTGGGGTTGGGGTCAGGAGGGGATGGGTGGCAGGTGGCTGACTCCTGCTTTCTGCAAACAGAAACAGGCTAAGGTAATTGTGCACTGCAGGATCTCATTTTGTATTTACCTCTTGATCTCAACCCAGAGGGTTTTTCCTTGGCTGTGTTACTTTTGCCTCACTTCTGTGTTGGAGGGAAACAGGAGGCTAACCCATTACAGCACTGCAAGTTGTTCAGGCACTGGGAAAACAATTCAACAGGCCCCTGTGTTCCAGGAGGTTTATCAAGTAGCCTGCCAACATTTTCAGGTGCTAAAGAACTAATGAACATTCCATTTAGGAAACAGCTCCCTCAGCTCATAGCAAGCAAACATTCCCCACTGTCACTAATCCTAGGAGCTGATAAAAGACTTCATTGAATGGTTTAGGTTGGAAGGGACCTCAAGGATCATCCAGTCCCAACCCTCTGCTCTAGGCAGGGATACCTCCCACTGCAACAGGCTGCTCAGGGCCTCATCCAACCTCAATTCATATTCATTTACACCAAAGCTGAGAAAATAGAAAGGTCTGGGGCAGTTGTTTGGCTTTGGCATCAAACCAATGCACAACAGGTAGAATGGGACTTCTTGGGGAAACTAAACTGTCTTTAGCTATGAGGCTGAGAAAGACTTTTCCTATCTCTTCAGCCTTCATTTCACCTGACTCTGTGTTCAGCTGGGCTGTGTTAGGAGCAGTTCACCACATGCAGCAAGGCCAAGGGGCACTACCTTGATCTCGCTGGCAATGACCAATTCAAAACTCTCCAAACAGTGTCACAGAGTTGTTACCTGCAAAGCTCTTTCAGTCGCACTTGCTCTTTGTTTATCTATTAAAGACAACCAAGAGAACATCCATGGGTTGGGGTTTTCCCCCCCCCATCAATTTCTGAGGGGCCTGGAGTTACAGGCAAGCCCAAACCACCCTAACGCAAACCAAAAGGTCCTCTCTCGTGATGACAATGACCAACAAATGACTCCCTTCAATAAATAAGCGACTTGGGAAATTCCAGAGAGTACTTTTGCTAAACAAGTTAGTCTCTTTTCTTTTCCATCAGGTCTTTCTGTTGAAGCTCAGCACCTGAAAGCTCTGTACCTCTTCCCTGCCCTCCTGCCGCTGCCCTCCACCTTTCCCCGGGCAGCCCCTGCCGTCCTGCCCCCACTCTCTGCCTTCCCCCGGGCAGTCTCTGCTGCTTTCCTCCTCCTCCTCTCCACTCTACGTTACCAGCTTCTGCTCCATTACCAGTTCCATTACCAGCTGCTGCTGCTGGTCCGTTACCAGCTCCAGTTGGTGCTCCTGCTCCATCTTTGCCTCCATCGCAGAACCCAGAGCAAAACCCTCGAGGATCCAACCTCCTAGAGAAACCTCAGCCTCAGTAGCAACACAGACTTAGCACCCGTGAGCTAAGGTGGATGTTGCAGTGGGTCAGTAGCCCAGCCCTAAGGTGGCCCTAGCTAGCCAGGGGGCCAGCCAGGCCCCCCGGCCTTTGAAACCCTCCACCACGCACCCGGTGCTCACCCGTGCGCACTCACCTGGGATGCCAGGCGGAGGATCCCTTGGCCCGCAATGGGCCCAGCTTGGGGCTGGGCTCCTCCTGCTCTGCTTATAAAGGGCACTGAGCAGGGAGGGCAAAGTGGCCACAGCTGGGGTGGGAGGAGACTTCAATTGACCTCCCCTTTTTAAGCTGCCCCAGGAGAGGCAGAAGCCTTTGGCTGATCCCCTTTGCGGGGGTAGGTTGGCTGTGTCCTTTGTGGGGTGGTGTTTTGGCTGTGTGCTTTGTGGGGTGCTTTTGCTTTTCTCTAAGCCACTCCTCCCCTTTGCTCTGCTTGGGATTTCTGTTCCTCCTTGGTATGCTGTGCTTAAAGCTGTGCTTGAAGTTGTGCTGTTTCCTTCATGAGAGAGGTTTGCTTTTGTGCTTCCTGCCTTGCTCCTCTCTTGTTTTCATCTGTTGGGGGCCAGACTCTGCCTTCCTCTTGTTGCAGCCTGGCAGCAAGAGTCAGAGTCCCTACAGCATCTCGTTGCCTCCTTTGCCCTTTGCTTGCTGCGACAGCACAGCTCTGGCCTCTGGTGTGGCTCTCGTTATTGTGGGGTAGAGAGGAGGTGGGGAGGGAGAGAAAAATGGGGGGGGGGTGAGGAGAGGAGGGGTGGGAAAAGAGAGGAGGTGGGGGGGTGAAGAGGGGAGGGGTGGGAAAAGAGAGGAGGCGGGGGGGTGAAGAGAGGAGGGGTGGGAAAAGAGGGGAGGGGGTGAAGAGGGGAGGGGTGGGAAAAGAGAGGAGGAGGGGGTGAAGAGGGGAGGGGTGGGAAAAGAGAGGAGGAGGGGGGTGAAGAGAGGGAGGGGTGGGAAAGAGAGGGGAGGGGGGTGAAGAGGGAGGGGTGGGAAAGAGAGGAGGAGGGGGTGAAGAGGGGAGGGGTGGGAGAAGAAGAGAGAGGGTGGGGGGGTGTGAAGAGGGAGAGGGTGGGAAGAGAGAGGAGGGGGGGGGGTGGTGTGAGAGAGGGGAGGGGTGGGAGAAGAGAGGGAGGGGGTGGGGGAGCGAGGGGAAGGGGTTGGGGAGAAAGGAGGGGAGGGGGTGCAGAGGGGAGGGGTGGGAAAAGAGAGGAGGTGGGGGGGTGAAGAGGGGAAGGGTGGGAAAAGAGAGGAGGGGAGGGGTGGGAGAAGAGAGGAGGGGTGGGAGAGGAGGGGTGGGGGTGAAGAGAGGAGGGGTGGGAAAAGGGAGGAGGTGGGGGGGCAAGAGAGGAGGGGTCTGGAAAGAAGAGAGAGAGGCCTGGGGATGTTTAGTCTGGGGAAGAGAAGGGATCTCCTTCACGTCTATACATTGCCGAGGGGCAGGGGTCAGCACCGAGGTGCCAGCTGCTGCTTGGTGGTGCTCAGCAATAGGACAAGTAACAACAGACAGAAGCTGCTCCGCCTCACCAGGAGCAGAGATTTCTTGGCTGGGAGGCTGACAGAGGACTGGGACAGACTGAAACCAAAACATTGCTCAGAACACAAAAGAACCTCTGAAGCGATGGCAAAAAGCTCAAGGAAAAGAGGTTGGATTTTCATGATTCTGTCCCTTAAAATATGTCAGACTAACAGCAGAGTGAAAAATGTGACATTCCTGCAGGTGGAACAGTTAGAACTGTGGCAGACATGATTGGCTGTTTTAATCCAGAAGTTCATTTGGTTTAAGCCTAGTTCTAAATAGTGACAATAGATACACTAGGCACAGCATAGCAACAAGCTTACATCAAAGCATTTCTAAAGCCTCTGCAACTAAGTCCTTCTTGACTGACAAGAGCATCACCTCACTGAATAAGCAATGAACTCTACCATTACAGCAGCCTTGGCCTCATAGATGACTCTCTTGCTTCGTTGCAGAAGTCCATCACCAGCCTGTGCCTGCAATGTCAAATGGAACCATGTCAAAACTGCTGACACTTTGCAGTTATGATCCCAACAGTTCATTCTTCAGACCTCCCAACCCTTAAGTCCCTTAAGAAGGCAGTGAAAAGCAATTGCTCTTGCATTTCATGCTGCCCAGACGCTCCCAGCTCCTCCAGTAAGGCTAAGCATTCCAACAGGCTCATGCCAAACTCTCCCACAGTTGTTTGAGACCATCACAGCAAACTAACAGCAAGTTGCTGCTCTGCTCTCAGACCACAGAGGCTGCCTAGGGAGTCGCCGTCCCTGCAGCTGCTCAAGAAAAGCCTGGATGAGGCACTTAGTGCCATGGCCTAGCTGACTGGAGAGGGCTGGGGCTAGGTTGGGCTGGATGAGCTTGGAGGTCTCTTCCAACCTGGCTGATTCCATGATTCTAAGTGTACAAATACCCCAGCTGTGTGCTTTGAACCTTGTCAATAAGCTTTCTGCAGAGACTGAATGATAAGAAACAGGTTGGTTGTAGTTATTAACAACCTTTGCCTGGATACCAACATTAATATTGGTTATTAATTGTGCATCACTCATAACGCACCCATTCCATGGCTCTTGGAGTTCCCACAGTGAGAACAGCAAAGGATGGCACACCCCAAGCACTCCTCACCACGTATTCACTGCCAGCACCCAGCACGGGAAGACAGCCAGGACAGGAAGATAAATCACACGGCGTAACAATCGGAGCCACCGCAGCTAAGGGGGGAAAAACCAAACACCAACCAATATATCTCAAGCCACAACAAAGACTTACTTCAGCAGCACCATCCAAGATATCCTTCATGAACTTAACCATGTCCTCTGTCTTCTCCAGGTGTCTGTCTGGCAGCAAACACTGCTGGTTGGAGGCATTCAAGGCGACGGTAGTACGGATGGTCAGCTCGCTGGCAATGGAAAGCAGATGGGTTACAGGTTTGAAGAGCCACAGTGTAAAACACTGCAAAGCAAAGAATTCCTACAGCATGTCAGAGGGCGCTCAGTGAGCTTCTCCCTGTGTGTGTTCCCTTAAAGGCAAGAGGGGAAGGGGGAAGAGAATGGTACAAAAAAGCTTCTCAGCAGTACTTTGTCCCCTCACATCCGTGCAGGCAACGCGATGGAAGCTTACTGCATTTCACACCCCCACAGGTAGCTCATGACTTCCCCAGCAGCAAGAGATCACAGACAGGAACCTTGCACATGAAACGTACTACTAAGGTAACACAGGAAGTCTTTCAGCATGCAAAGGCAAAAGCACAACCCAAAACATTCCACATGGCCACAGTCCAGCTGAAGAACGAAAAACTGCTGGAACCAGTTCAGAGCAGGACCACGAGGATGAGCCAAGGGCTGGAGCACTTCTAAGAGGATAGGCTGAGGGAGCTGGGGCTGCTCAGCCTGAAGGGGACAAGACTCCAGGGAGACTTTAAAGCTACCTCCCAGTACCTGAAGGGAACCTGCAGCAGGAAGGCTGCAGAGGGACTTTTTCCATAAGGGTGTCTAAAGACAGGGCAAGGGGAATGGTTTGAAGCTGAGGGAGAGCAGGGCTGCTCAGAGTGGATCTGAGGAAGAAGTTCTTCAGCATGAGAGTACTTTGGCTTGCAGAGACAGAAACACTGTAATGCCTGTTCATGAATTTACAGCCAAGGTCACAAGCGTGCTTCTGTCAGCAATTACTGCTTCTATGCCCACCAATCACACAGTAGTGTGTCCTTTGTGAACAAACAGCATCTGAGGCCAGCTGCACCAAGTATTCAGCGACAAAACAAAGCAAATCAACAAAACAAATCTCCTACTTACCCAGCCCAAAAAGCAAACACTTCTCTGCCAGAGAAACAGGCAGAAACATCTCAGCAGACAGACAGAAGAGCTTGCACAGGAGAAGCAGGTGAAGAAGGTCTCCTTTTTGGCACCTATAAAGCACCAGATCAGTCACATCACTTTAACTTCAAATGAGAGACAGCTGCTTTTAGATTCACTGCACTCAGGTGTTCATCTAGAGACAGCCCACAGAAATCCAGAACTTGTGCTCCCTGAGTCCCCGGGAAGCTCCTAGAATCTTCCAGAGCACAAGCACAGGATGTTGTGCATGCTTTGATCACCCAGAGAAAACTTACAGAGCTGACATCTTCAACTCTGGTTTTTCCCTTCCTTCACTCCAAAGGCCAGAGAAGAAGTAGTCAACTGCAAATGCCAAGCAACTTCACTCCCGAATGATGCATTTGAAGACAATGACCATTAAGGGCAAATGTCAAGCATCTTGTTAACCTACTCCCATGTGCCTTGTCTGTACTGAGTGCAGCCAGCATCCTTCATGCACTTCATGCTGCTTCTCTGAGGGAGCTCAGTTGTATGCCTCTCTTAAAGAAAGCATCAAGAATGAAATGGGACTCTCCTGAAATCAGAAGCACAGGCAATGCATAACCATTCTTTACAGCCCCAGTTACAAACTGGGCAGGCTGCAGAGGTGCGCCCAGGCCAACCTCATGGCATTCATCAAGGCCAAGTGCAAGGTCCTGCACCTGGGTGGGCACAATCCCAAGCACAACTCCAGGCTGGATGGGGAACGGCTGAGAGCAGCCCTGAGGAACAGGCCCTGGGGGTCTGGGCTGATGCAAAGCTCAAGAGGAGCCTGCAGTGTGAGTGCAGCCCAGACAGCAACCCTGTGCTGGGCTCCAGCAAGAGCAGTGTGGGCAGCAGGGCAAGGGAGGGGATTCTGCCCCTTGCCTCTGCTCTCCTCACACCCCATCTGCAGTCCTGGGGGCAGTTCTGGAGCCCCCAGCACAAGAAGGACATGGAAGTGTTGGAGCCAGTGCAGAGGAGGCTACCAAGATGCTGAGAGGGCTGCAGCAGCTCTGCTCTGAGCACAGAGTCTGATCAGTGAGCTCACTGCTGGCTGCAGCTACCTGGAGGGAGGCAAAGTCCTACAGCTGTGCTGCTCAGGGACATGCTTTAGGGGTGACCTGGCAGTGCTGCCTTAAGGGCTGCCCTGGATGATTTGGAAGCTCTTCTCCAACAGCAACCACTCCATGCTTCTACTCCTCAGAACCGGTGCACCTGACTGCCAGAAGGAGCACAAACTCCACACAAAGCCTTACCTGACCCAGCCTCTTTGGCCACCTGCGTCTCGTGGGGGATGTTCCTCAGCATCTGCTCCTCCCGCATGAGCTGGTGCTGGGCTGAACCCTCCTGCTGCCTGGGGAACGGCCATGCTGCTCCTGCTGCTCCTTCAGCTCATGCCATGCTTGCTGGAGAGAGCTGCAGAACCCAACGGCAGCACAGATTGACACGGAGGGGCTCTGGCAGCAGCAGCTTGAGTGCAGGCAAATCCATCCCTGCAGCTGAGCACAGTCATTGCTTTGGCCCAGAGCCGCTCGCAGTGGCGCCTGGAGGAGCTCGGAGGCCTAGAGCGGCTTTGACCAGCGAGAGGAGAGCCCAGAGCGTCGCCTGCCAGCCGGAAGTGACGGCACGGAGGCAAGATGGCGGCGCGGAGCGAGCTGCTGCGGCTGTACCCAGCCCCGGGGGGGTCTTAGGCGGAGTTGGGGGGTCCCGGGAGGGGTCCGAGAGGGCTCGGGGGGGGGCGGGGGAAGGGGCTGGGGGGTTTTGGAGAGTCCCAGAGGGGCTTCGGGGGGGGCCCCAGGGGGGTTTGAGGAGTCCCGGGGGGGGGATGAGGTGGCTGGGGGGGGGGCGAGCAGTGGGGGGAGGGTCTGGGGATGAGTCAGTGGTTGCCAGGGGCGCTTGGGGGGGTCGCAGGGGGATTTGGGGGGGGGCGAAGTGGCTGAAGGGGGTAGGGGGAGGGTCTGGGGGTGTTGTAGGCGGCCCCGGGGTTGGGGGGGTTTGGGGGCGCCTTGGGAAGGGTCCGAGGTGGCTGGGGGGAGGGGGCAGTGGAGCAGAGGGAGGGTCTGGGGGTGTCATGGGGGTCCCCGGGTGAGGTTTTGACGGGGGTCAGAGGTGGCTGGGGGGTAGGGAAGGGTCTGTGGGTGCCGTAGAGAGTCCCAGGGGTGCCTGGGGGGGACTGGGAGCAGTGGGAGGGGACTGGGGGGACGCTGGGGGGTGCTGGGGTCCCTCCCCCGAGGCTCCTTGACCTGCCCTGCCAGGGAGGTGCTGCTGCCGCTGCCTGCTGGCCTGGCACAGGTGGCACTGAGGGCGCTGGGCCCAGGCCTGCAGCCCCCAGCCCGGCCCTGGGGGAGGCCTCAGCAGCGCCCCCAGGCCAGGCTGCAGTGCTGCGGGGACAAGCTGAGGGCCTGAGTGGGCACTGGGGGGCGCTGGGCGGGGACGGGGAGGGGCTGGGGGATTAGTGGGGGCATACAAGGAGGTGAGTGGGGGTCTCTGGGAGGCCAGTGGGCGGGTCTGCGGGTCCCTGGGTGGTCCCTAGGAGGGTCTGAGGGTCCCTGGGAGGGTCTGGGGGTCCCCGAGAGGTCATCAGAGGTCCCTGGGAGGTTATTGGAGGTCCCTGGGAGGGTCTGGGGGTCCCTGGGAGGGTCTGGGGGTCCCTGAGCCCTCCCCCCGCAGGCTCTGGGTCTCCCGGGGGGCTGGAGGCCTGCGGGGGGAGGTCTCCTCCTTCCTGGAGCTGCTGGGGCTGTGCTGGAGACCATCGAGCGCTTCGGAGGGGCGGGGCAGGGGCAGGCCCCGCCCACGCCAGAGGATGCACCAATCAGCTGCTGACCCTCCCCGTCCTAACCAGTTCCCCCCCCCCCAATAAAGCACCAAACTCCGCCAGGTGGACCCTGCCTTCATTTATGCAAATGAGGGGGCGGGGCACAGGGGTGACCATGCCCACAGCCCCCACAGGATCCACCAATCAGCTGCTGACCCTCCCGGTAACCCCTCCCCAACCCCCAACACATCTCCAAGGTACTCAAAGGCAGAGCCTGATATTGAAATGTATGCAAATGAGGGAGGCAGAACAAGTGGCAAACCACGCCCATCACAATCCACCAATCAGCAGCCACCTCCTGAACTCCTCCTCCAAAGGAAGCTCCAAATCTGTCACCATATAATTAGTTACTGTGGGGCGGGGGCGGGGCCGAGGGGGCGGGTCCAGGCGCAGCATGGGGAGGGCGTGGCTACGGAAAGGGGGTGTGGTTATGCAAATAAAGAGGCAGCAACCAGAGCCAGGCAAGAAAGGCCAGGGAGGGGGCGTGGCTCCGCCAGCCCACTCCTCCCGCAGCAGCAGACCCCTGCAGAGCCCTGCAGTGCCCTAGAGACATCTCCAGACTCCTGCAGACAACTTCAGACCTTTCCAAGGGCTCTGCAGACCCTTACAGACCCCTGCAAACTCTTCACACCCCTAAGACCTCTACACACAGCCACAGCCTCCTCTGCAGAGCCCTGCAGCCCCCTCCACACCTTCAATGGATTCCTGCAGACACTTAACAGATGCCTGACAGAGCTCCACAGACCCCTGCAGACCTTTACAAGATGCCTGCAGACACCTGCGGGCCCAGAACAGAAACCTCCACACACCTGCTGAATGCTACAGACACTTGCACACCCCTCCAGCCTCCTAGAGACCTCTAGGGACCCCTCCCGACCTTTCCATAGAGCCCTGCAGACCCCTGCATGTCTTTAAGAGGCCCCTAGAGACCCCCACAGACCTCTACAGACTGCCAGAGAACCCTGCAGACCCCTACAGACACCTCGAGACCTTTGCAAGGCACCTCAAGACCTTCACAGCCTTTTGAGACACCTACAGCACCACAGACACCTCTACAGACCCCTAACCACCTCCACAGACACCCAGAGAGCCCTCCAGGCCCCTAAGGGTACCTACAGATGCCTCCAGACCCCCGCACACCTCTGCACACTCAGAAAAGCCTCCAGGCCTTTTAGAAGACCCCTGCAGACACCTACAGACCTGGGCAGACTCCTACAGCTGCTTGCACAGCCCTGCAGACACCGACAGGCTCCTCCTGGCCTGCAAGCTCACACCATGTGCTCGCACTCAGCTTCTCCCCAGCACCCCCAGGGCTGCTCTTTATCGCCTCCGCCCCCAGCCCGCAGGCACAGGCAGGCTTCCTCCCGCCCACACGCAGCACCCTGCCCTTGCTCTCCTGGAACCTCACAAGCTTCGCCTGGGCCCAGCTCCCCTGCCTGCCCAGGTGTTTCCTGGATGCCATCCTGCCCCTCGGCTTGCTCTCCAGCACCACTCAGCTTGGGGCCATCTGCAAACACGCTGCCAGTGCACCTCTATCTCATTTGGGACAGTCACACTTTAGAGACACTGGACAAAAGTGTCCTGGAGCCAAAGAACTCCTTCACTGAATGCAGACACCTACAGACCCCTCCACACCTTTAACAGACCACTGCAGCCCACTGCAGAGCTCTCCAGACCTCCACAGATCCATTAAAAGGCACCTCCAGACCCAGGCAGACCTCTACAGAGAACTAACAGAGCCCTGCAAATCCCTACAGGCATCTACGGACCCCTGCAGCTGCCTGCAAACACATACAGACCCCTACAGAGCTCCCCACACCCATCCAGACCTCTCCAGATATTTAACAGACCCCTGCACACATCTACAGACCCCTCCAGAGCCTTCACTGATGCCTGCAGGCACCTACAGACCCACACAGAAACCTCCAAACACCTACTCAACTCTACAGACCTCTGCAGACTCTCTCAGACCCTGACAAACAGCTACAGACCCCTTCACACCTCTGCAGACACCCACACTCACCTACACACCACCACAGACATGGACAAAGCTCAACAGGCACCTGCAGACCCCTCCACACCTTTAAAAGCTGCCCAGAGACTCCTACAGAACCCTGCCAAAATCTACAGACCCTGACAGAGCTCTGCAGACCCCTCCAGACATTTGAAAGGTGCCTGCAGACCTCCACACACCCCTAGAGACAGCTGCAGGCACCCACATTCCTCTACAAAGCTCTAGAGACCTCTACAGACAGCTACAGACCCCTCCAGACATTTAAGAGGTGCCTGCAGACCCCTGCAGCACCCTAGAGACATCTACAGACAACTTCAGACCTTTCAAAGGTGTCTGCAGACCCTTAGAGATCCCTGCAAATTCTTCACACCCCTCCACTAACCCTTGTTGCAGAATGGCTAAAGGAAAATGGACATGACTTAGAAGTGGGCAAGCAGGATGAGTATATGGAACTAAATTAAGGCTGTGCTAGGCCACACAGAAACAAAGACATATTGAATAAACAAAGGCAGCATTTAATATAACTAGCCAGGGAGGCACTGTCCTTGATGAGTCAGCAGACAACTCAAGCAGAGCAAATGGGGTATTTAGGGATTCAGCCATTTAGCTTCTTACATGTATGCATAAATTATCTGTAACACATATAAGCGTGTGGCTACTAAATAAAGTTGTCACTCGCTTTTGATCCACACTGGATTGTGCAGTGTCCTTGCACAGTGAGTTCAGCCCTTCTCCGCGAGATCTGCCTCCCTGCAAACCCTAACCTGTCAGCACCTCCCAGCAGCAGGGAACAGAGAGAAGCACTCCACAGCCGTTTGCACGAGAGGCTTTCTGCTCATCCAGCTGCTCTGTCAGCATCTGCACTGGACAGAATCTTCAGCTACTAGGTCAGAGCTCTGACTGAGCAATCTCCTTTTCAACCCTTCCCTCCTGGCAGACACAGACAAACCCTACCTGGAGCCCACAGGAGCCGAGCCAAAGGAGATCACCCTGCCAGGCTGCAGGGCCAGGCTGCAGCGGCACCAGCGTCCGTGCTGACGGATTCACCGCAGCAGCTGGGGCCCTCGTGCCCATCCTGCTGCTGCTGCACATCTGGCTGGCTTGGCCAGTGGAGTGGAAAGCAAAGTGCAAACCTGCCAAGAGTGAAACAACCAAGGACAAAGCTCAGTTACTCACACTGTGAAGGTGTGGGCACGCTCCTATGCCCCCAGTAAAAACACTGCCAAAGCATTTCATTTTCCACTGCCATGCACTGACCTTGCAGAGCTCTGAGCTGATCCCACTCCAACACTCCACCTCCAGTGCACACAGTCAGCTCTGACTGCAGGGTGCTGCCATGTGGGCCATGCACACACAGGAGGGACGCCTGGCCCCCAGCACTGCCCAGCAGACATGCTCCTGAGCTGCCAGGGACACGTACCAGTGACAGCCAGACAGAAATAAAGCACGTCAGAGCACCCCACCAGAAGATGGGAAAGACAACCCCTGACACTTGGTTGCCTTTTTCACACACACAACAAACGAGCTGCTCCGAGAGCCCTGACAAAGGCTTTGCTCTTTGGCAGTGGCTGCTCAAGCCCTGCAGATCAGGCTGGAAGTGACACGACTGTAACTTTTTTGGTAAAGCTTCATTTATGACAGAAAAGGGATCAGTGAGATCAGAGACGGCCCAGATGCTTTGGCACCTGGGAAAAAACCAACCAAACCCAAACCAACCAACCCAACACAAACCCACCCTCAAATTAGTCCTCAGTGCTGCAGTCCCCAGAGGAGCGGTGGATCTGAAACGTTTGGCCCCACTGGAGCACGGAGAGGAGCAGGTGCTGGTGACAGCTGCACTCTCACAGCCATGCCCTCACCTCTGAGCCGAGGCTGTGCTTAGCTCCGATGGGCAGCTGCTGAAATGCAGGCACTGCTGCGGGGCCTGTGCCTCTCCGTGGCAGGGTTTCAGACCTGCTCGGGCCTGTGGGAAGAGTGAGATTTGTCTCAGGGCCACTGCTTTGCATTTCCTCCCCTCTCTCGGCATGGCTCAGTTACTCCACTGGCATGACAAGTGCCAGGACAGCTGCCACATGGACGAAGCAGACAGGAGGAGGCTCCACGCTGCTCTCCCTGTGTCTGGGAGGCAGACACCATTTGATCCTCCTGCAGCAGCTCCAGCACGCTGCGGAGCTCTGAAAGCTGCTCTCTAGCACTGTGACGAGCAGAGACAGCTGAGCTCTCCCTGTGCAGGCAGACAGACCCCCAGCTCCCTTCACACCTCCCACAGATGCGCTCTACCAACCAACACCTTCCCAGGGGCTGCAGAACGCAGCTGGATGGAAGATGCAGCACAAACCTTCCAGAGCTGCTTCCTCTACTTTAACTGCACCAACGCTGCAGGAAGACTCCAGATACTCACAGCAGCTGCTCTGAAAGGTGTCTCAGATCCATCTCACCTGCTCAGCTCACCTCCCGAATCCTTGCAGGCACCCAGGGCTGCTCCCAACCCTTCCACACGCTGAGTCTTGGGCTCCCCGGGCCGCGGCTGCCTGCAGCCACCACAGGCCATTGGAGCAGCACTGCAGTCCAGGGACCTGTCCTCTGAGCGTGTGCTGCAAGGAGAAGCAGCAGCTCTGCAGTGCTTCGGCTGGACAGCAGCACACACTGACTGCACCCCAGAGCAAACCACACCTAAAGCACACACACACAAGCAGCCTTGCACAGCAAGCACAGCCTCCACCTTTGCATCTCGCCAGACCCACTCTAGGTGCCCACGGACCCCTTTGCGAGGGTCCCTGACCCCTCTACATGGCCACAGGCCTCCTTTAGATACCCGCAGACCCCCTCCAGCTCACCCCTGACGCCTTTAGATGCCCCCAAAGGCCCTTTCGATACCCCCAGACCCCTGGAGCCGTGGCTGGGGGGGCCGAGCCAAAGGGGACACCGAAACCCAGAGTGAGACCCCCCAGAGCCTGCCAGAGCGCAGAGGCTGAGCGCTTCCCGCCCAAACGCCGCTGGCCAATCAGAGCACGGCCTGGCTTTCCCGCTCTTTCCCCTCACGGCGCCGGGAGGGAGGGGGGAGGGAGACAAAACGGCCGCAGGGGGCTCCGTGGCGGCTCCCAGCGCTCCCAGCTCAGCTCCCAGCGCCTCCAGGTATGGATCCCAGTACCTCCCAGTGCTCCAGGACAACGCACAGTGCTCACAGGATGGCTCCCATGCTCTCCTCTGCTCCCAGGCCCACACAGATACCGCCCGGACCGGCCCAGTCCCTCCCAGTCGATCCCAGCCCCGTCCCTATCCCTCCCAGTCCCGCCCAGATCCGATCCCCGTCCCTTCTGTTCCTCCCCATCCCTTCCAGTCCCTCCCAGTCGCTCCCAGATCCGATCCCTGTCCCTTTCGTTCCTCCCCATCCCTTCCAGTCCCTCCCAGTCTCTCCTAGATCCAATCCCAGTCCCTTCTGTTCCTCCCCGTCCCTTCCAGCCCCTCTCAGTCTCTCCTAGATCCAATCCCAGTCCCTTCTGTTCCTCCCCGTCCCTTCCAGCCCCTCTCAGTCTCTCCCAGATCCGATCCCAGTCCCTTCTGTTCCTCCCCGTCCCTTCCAGCCCCTCTCAGTCTCTCCCAGATCCGATCCCAGTCCCTTCTGTTCCTCCCCGTCCCTTCCAGCCCCTCTCAGTCTCTCCCAGATCCGATCCCAGTACCTCCCAGATCCACTCACAGTCAATTCCAGTCTCTTGCGGATCCCCTCCCAGTCCCCGACCGTCTGCACCCCACACCCTGTCCCTGCCAATCGCACCCAGTTCCATCCCAGTCCTTCCCAGTTCAGTCCCAGTTCCTCCCAGTCCCTCTTAGTTCCCCTCCCTGTGAGTGACTGGCAGGGAAATGGGATGGAATCCAGAAGGACTGGGAACGACTGGGAGGTGACTGGGGGGAGCAGGGAGATAGTGGGATGGAAATGGGAGGGGACTGGGGGGAGCTGGGAGGTAGTGGGATGGAAATGGGAAGGGACTGGTAGAGACTGGGAGGCAGTGGGATGGAAATGGGAAGGGACTGGGAGAGACTGGGAGGCAGTGGGATGGAAATGGGAGGGGACTGGGGGAGCTGGGAGGCAGTGGGATGGAAATGGGAGGGGACTGGTAGAGACTGGGAGGCAGTGGGATGGAAATGGGAGGGGACTGGTAGAGACTGGGAGGTAGCGGGATGGAAATGGGAGGGGACTGGTAGAGACTGGGAGGCAGTGGGATGGAAATGGGAAGGGACTGGTAGAGACTGGGAGGCAGTGGGATGGAAATGGGAGGGGACTGGGAGAGACTGGGAGGCAGTGGGATGGAAATGGGAGGGGACTGGGTGGGCTTGGGAGGGAAGTGGTCCCAAACTGGGACAAACTGGGCCCAAACTGGTAAGAACTGGGCCCAAAGTGCACACCAAGTGGGGGAATTGGGCCCAGCGCAGCCAATGGGAGCGCTTCCCGCCTAAGCCCCGCTGGCCAATCAGAGCGCAGCCTGGCTTTCCCGCTCTTTCCCCTCACAGCACCAGGGAGGGAGGGAGGGAGACAAAATGGTGGCAGGGGACACAATGGCAGCTCCCAGTTCAGCTCCCAGTGCTTCCAGGATGGCTCCCAGTGCCTCCAGGTACGAATCCCAGTCTCAACAAGTCCCCTCCCAGGCCCGTTTTAGACCTCTCTGAATCCTGCCCAGTCCCTCCCAATTCCCTTGCAGTCCCTTCCACTTCCCTCCCTCTGCATCCCAATTCCTCCGCAGTCCCTTCCAGTTTCCTCCCAATCCCTCTCAAATCCCTCCAGTCCCTCCCAGTCCTACCCAGTTCCCTCTCACATCCCTCCTGGCCCATCCCATTTCCATCTCAGTCCCTCCCAGTTCCCTCCCACATCTCCCAGCCTCTCACAAATCCCCTCCAAGTCCCTCCCAGTCTAATCCCAGTTCCTTCTGTTCCTCCTAGATCCCCTTCCAGTCTCTCCCAGTTCCGCTCCCCGTCCTGCCCAGTAACCCCCAGATCCTCTCCCAGTCCCTCCCAGTTGCCCCCAAGGGCCTTTCAGTTCCACTCAGTTCCTCCCAGTCTCTCCCAATCCCCAGGCAGTCCCAATCGGTTCCCTCCCTGTGCCTCCCAATTGCCTCACACTCCCTCCCAGTCACTCCCAGTTCCTCTCCAGTCCCCCTCAGTCTCTCCCAGTCCTACCCAGTTCCCTCTCACCTCCCTCTTGGTGCATCCCATTTCTATCCTAGTCCACCTCCAGCCCCTCCAAGTCCTTCCCACATCTCCTCCCAGTCTCGCACAAATCCCCTCCAAGTCCTTCCCAGTCCTGTCCCAGTTCCCTCCATTCTTCCCAGCATATCCCAGTCCCCTTCCAGTCCCTTCCATTCCCTTCCCAGTCCTTCCAAATCCCCTCACAGACTCTTCCAGGCCCCTCTGAGTACCTTTCAGACGCTCCCACTCAACTCCCCCTACCTCCCAGTCCATCCCAGTCACTTCCAATCCCTCCACTCCATCCCATTCCCTCCGAGCCCGTCCCAATGCCCTCCCAGTCTCCTCCCAATCCCTCCCAGTCTATCCCAGTCTCTCCCTATCCCCACACAGTCACAACCAGTTCCCTCCCAGTCTCTACCAATTACCTCCCAGTCCCTGACAATCCCTGACAGTCTGCACCCTGTGCCCTATCCCTGCTGGTCAAACCCAGGTCCATCCCAGTCCCTCCCAGTTCCACCCAGTCAGGCTCCCTGGGAGTGACTGGGAGGGAAATGAGAAGGATTGGGATAGAATTTGGAGGGCCTGGGAGGCAGTGGGATGGAAACGGGAGGGAACTGGGTGGGCTTGGGAGGAAAGTGGTCCCATACTGGGACAAACTGTTCCCAAACTGGTAGGAACTGGGCCCAAAGTGGACACCAAGTGGGGGAATTGGGCCCAGCGCAGCCAATGGGAGCGCTTCCCGCCTAAGCCCCGCTGGCCAATCAGAGCGCAGCCTGGCTTTCCCGCTCCTTCCCCTCACAGCGCCAGGGAGGGAGGGAGAGAGGGAGACAGACAGAATGGTGGCAGGGGACACAATGGCGGCTCCCAGTTCAGCTCCCAGTGCTTCCAGGATGGCTCCCAGTGCTTCCCAGATGGCTCCCCAGTGCCTTCAGGTATGGATCCCAGTCTCAACAAGTCCCCTCCCAGTCCCATTCTAGACCTATCCGAATCCCTCCAGTCCCTCCCAATTCCCTTGCAGTCCCTTCCACTTCCCTCCCTCTGCATCCCAATTCCCTCCACTAACTCCCAAGCCCCTATCCCTCTCTCCCAGGCCCTCCACATCCCCTCCCAGGCCATCCCAGTCCCTCACAATCCCTCCACTCCATCCCTCATCCTTTCCCACTTCCCTCCCACTACCTCTCAGTCCCTCCAAGTCTCCTCCCACGCCTCACCAGTCCCTCCCAATCCCATCCCACTTCCATCAGTCCCTCCCATTCCCCTCCCTGTCCCATCCCAAGACCTCCCAGGCCCATTCCCCTCCCTCACACCTCTCAGGCCCCTTACCAGTCTCACCCAATCCCTCCCAGTCCCACTCACTCCTTCCCAGTCCCCTTCCCACTCCACCCCACTCCCAGTCCATCTCAATGCCCTCCAGTCTCCTCCAAGTCCTTCCCAGTTCCTCTCAATCCCTCCCAGTCCCCTCCCAGACCTTCCCAGTCCCTTCCTGGCCTCTCCCAGTGTTCTCACCAGGTCCATCTCAGTCCCCTCCCAGTCTCTCTCAGTCTCTCCCAGTCCAACTCCAGTCCCCTCCCAGTCCTCTATCACTCCCACCCAGCACCCTCCCAATCCTTCCCAGTCCATCCCACTAGCTCCCAAAATATCCCAGTCCCCTTCCAGTCACCTCCCACTCCCTCTCAATCCCCTCCAAGTCCCTTCCAAGCCCCTCCAACTACCTTCCCATTCCCCTCCCAGTATGCTCCCTCTGGCCCAGTCCCCTCCAGTCACTCACAATCCATTCCAGATCCCTTCCCATTTCCTCCCAATGCCCTCCTACTCCAGCCCAGTGCATCCCATTCCTCTCCCAGTTCCCAACAGTCCCTCCCATTACCCTCCCTGTCCCTCCCTGTCCCATTCCCCTCTCTGTCACCTCTCAGTCTCCTTCCCAGTCCCAACCACCCTCTCTCACTCCCCTCCTAGTCCCATCCCAGTTTCACATAATCCAATTCCACTCCTTTCCCAGTACATCCCACTCCCCTCCCAGTCCTTCTCTGTCCCTTCCAGTCCTCTCCCACTGCCCTCCCAGTCCTAATCCAGTCCTTTCCAGGTCCATTCCAGTCCCATCCCAGTCCCAGTCCTCTCCCATTTCCTCTCAATCCACTCCCAGTCCCACCCAGCCTCACCCAATCCTTCCCAGTCCATGCCACTAGCTCCCAGTATATCCCACTCCGATTCCAGTCACCTCCCAAGTCCCTCCCAGTCCCCAGTCCTCTGCCACTCTGACCCAATCCCCTCCCAGTCCTTTCCAGCTCCATCCCAGTCCCTTCCCAGTCTCTCCCAGTCCCTAGTGCCATTCCAGTCCTCTCCCAGTCACTCACAATCCATTCCAGATCCCTCTCCCTTCCCTCCCAATCCACTCCCACTCCATTCCACTATCTCCCAGTATATCCCAGTCCCCTCCACTAACTCCCATGCCCCTATCCCTCTCTCCCAGGCCCTCCACATCCCCTCCCAGGCCATCCCAGTCCCTCACAATCCCTCCACTCCATCCCTCATCCTTTCCCACTTCCCTCTCAGTCTCCTCCCACTCCTCCCCAGTCCCTCCCAATCCCATCCCACTTCCCAGCTCTCCCTCCCATTCCCCTCCCTGCCTCTCCCACTCACTCACAATCACCCTAGTCTGGAAGGGGACTGGGGCATACTGGGAGACACTGGGAGACACTGGGAAGGACTGGACTGGGACTGGGACGGTCTGGGAGAGGACTGGGAAGGAATGGGGCAGGACTGCGAGGGACTGAGGACTGGGAGGGGACTGGGATGAGTCCTTTCCCAGTCCAACTCCAGTCCCTCACAGTCCTCTCCCATTTCCTCCCAGTCCTCTATCAGTCCCACCCAGCCCCCTCCCAATCCTTCCCAGACCATCCCACTGGCTCCCAGTATATCCCAGGCCCCTCCCACGCCACTCCAACCACCTTTCACACACTCCCCCTACCTGCCCAGTCCCCTCCCAGTCACTCACAATCCTTTCCAAATCCCCTCCCTGTCCCATCCCAGCACCTCCCAGTCTCATTCCCCTCCCTGACACCTCTCAGGCCCCTTTCCAGTCCTCTCCCAGTTCAGCTCAGTCCTTCCCAGATCCCTTCCCAGCCCATCCTACTCCCTCCCACTCCATCCCACTCCCTCCCCATTCCTCTGAATCCCACCCACTCCCTCCCAACCCCTTCCCAGTCCCTCACTATGCCATTACACTCCTTTCCCACTACATCCCACAGCCCTCCCAGTCCTTTTCAGTCCTTTCCAGTCCTCTCCCAGTCCCAATCCAGTCCTTTCCAGGTCCACCCCAGTCCCCTCCCATTGCCATTCCACTCACTCACAATCCATTCCAGATCCATTCCCAATCTCTCCCACTCCATCCCACTATATCCCAGTCCCCTCCACTAACTCCTGAGCCCCTGTCACTCTCTCTCAGGCCCTCCACATCCCCTCCCAGGCCATCCCAGTCCCTCCCAATCCCTCCACTCCATCCCTCATCCTTTCCCACTTCCCTCCCACTACCTCTCAGTCCCTCCAAGTCTCCTCCCACGCCTCACCAGTCCCTCCCATTCCCCTCCCTGTCCCATCCCAGGGCCTCCCAGGCCCATTCCTCTCCCTCACACCTCTCAGGCCCCTTCCCAGTCTCACCCAATCCCTCCCAGTCCCACTCACTGCTTCCCAGATCCCTTCCCACTCCATCTCACTCCCTCCCAATCCCCTCCCAGTCTCTCACAATCCCATTCCAGTCCTACCCAATCCCTCCCGGTCTCCTTCCAGTCCTCCTCAGTCCTTTCCAGGCCTCTCCCAGTCCAAATCCAGTCCTTACCAGCCCCTTCCCACTCCCCTTCCCATCCCTTCCCCTTCCCTCCCAATCCCCTCCCAGTTTCTCTCTGTCCCTCCCAGTCTCACCCAGCCCCCTTCCAATCCTTCCCAGTTCATCCCACTAGCTCCCAGTACATCCCAGTCCCCTCCCAGTCCCTCCCAATGCCTTCCAGGCCTCCCCAACTCACTTTCACATCCTGCCACTACCTTCCCAGTCCCCTCCCACTCCGGCTCAGTCCCCTCCCAGTCACTCACAATCCCTTCCAGATCCCTTCCCATTCCCTCCCAATGCCCTCCCAGTCCACTCTCCTCCCTGACACCTCTCAGGCCCCTTCCCACTCCATCCCACTCCCACTCCATCCCAATGCCCTCCCCGTCTCCTCCCAGTCCTTCCCAGTCCCTTCCTGGCCTCTCCCAGTTCCCGCACAGTCCTCTTCCAGTCCCAATCCAGTTCTTACCAGGTCCATCTCAGTCCCCTTCCAGTCTCTCTCAGTCCCTCCTTGTCCCTTCCCAGTCCAACTCCAGTCTCCTCCCAGTCCTCTCCCATTTCATCCCAGTCCTCTATCACTCCCAGCCAGTCCCCTCCCAATCCTTCCCAGTCCATCCCACTAGCTCCCAGAATATCCCAGTCCCCTTCCAGTCACCTCCCACTCCCTCCTAATCCCCTCCCAGTCACTCACAATTCATTCCAGATCCCTTTCCATTCCATCTCATTCCTCTCCCACTTCCCATCAGTCCCTCCCATTCCCCTCCCTGTCCCAATCTCAGCACCTCCCAGTCCCATTCCCCTCCCTGACACCTCTAAGGCCCCTCCCACTTTAGCTCAGTCCTTCCCAGATCCCTTCCCAGTTCAGCTCACTCCCTCCCACTCCTTCCCCGTTCCTCTGAATCCCACCCACTCCCTCCCAGTCCCATTCCACTCCTTTCCCAGTACATCCCACTCCACACCCAGACCTTTTCAGTCCCTTCCAATCCTCTCCCATTTCCCTCCCAGTCCTCTCCCAGTCCCAATCCAGTCCTTTCCACGTCCATCCCAGTCCCTTCCCAGTCTCTCTTAGTCTCTCCCAGTCACTCACAATCCATTCCAGATCCCTCTCCATTCCCTCCCAATCCACTCCCACTCCATTCCACTATCTTCCAGTATATCCCAGTCCCCTCCACTAACTCCCAAGCCCCTATCCCTCTCTCCCTCCACATCCCCTCCCAGGCCATCCCAGTCCCTCCCAATCACTCCACTCCATCCCTGATCCCTGGGGGGCTGGTCCCAAACTGGGACACACTGTTCCCAAACTGGGGGGGCTGGTCCCGAACTGGGACGCACTGGAACAAAACTGGGAGGGACTGGTCCCGAACTGGGACGCACTGTTCCCAAATTGGGGGACTGGTCCCGAACTGGGACGCACTGTTCCCAAACTGGGGGGGACTGGTCCCAAACTGGGGGACTGGTCCCAAACTGGGACGCACTGTTCCCAAACTGGGGGGGACTGGTCCCAAACTGGAGGGACTGGTCCCAAACTGGGACACACTGTTCCCAAACTGGGAGGGGCTGGTCCCGAACTGGGACGCACTGTTCCCAAACTGGGGGGGACTGGTCCTGAACTGGGATGCACTGTTCCCAAACTGGGGGGGACTGGTCCTGAACTGGGATGCACTGTTCCCAAACTGGGGGGGACTGGTCCTGAACTGGGATGCACTGTTCCCAAACTGGGGGGGACTGGTCCTGAACTGGGATGCACTGTTCCCAAACTGGGGGGACTGGTCCTGAACTGGGACGCACTGTCCCAAACTGGGGGGGACTGGTCCTGAACTGGGATGCACTGTTCCCAAACTGGGAGGGGCTGGTCCCGAACTGGGACGCACTGTTCCCAAACTGGGGGGGACTGGTCCTGAACTGGGACGCACTGTTCCCAAACTGGGGGGGACTGGTCCTGAACTGGGATGCACTGTTCCCAAACTGGGGGGCTGGCCCAGCGCAGCCAATGGGAGCGCTGCT
Organism: Pogoniulus pusillus; assembly: GCF_015220805.1. Classification (NCBI taxonomy): domain Eukaryota; kingdom Metazoa; phylum Chordata; class Aves; order Piciformes; family Lybiidae; genus Pogoniulus; species Pogoniulus pusillus. Next base: position 63,993 of record NW_026974547.1, on the reverse strand, counting down.
GCCCGAGCCCCACTGGCCAATCAGAGCGTGGCTCTGGCCCTCCTGCTCTGTCAGCGCTGGGAGGGAGGGAGGGAGGGAGGGGGGAGGGAGACCAAACGGCAGCAGGGGCACATTGGAGGCTCCCAGCGCCCCCAGAGCAGCTCCCAGCGCCTCCAGGTAAGATTCCCAGTCCCATCAAGCTCCCTCCCAGTCCCTCCCAGTTCCCTTCCAGACCTCTCCAAATCCTTCCCAGTCCCTCCCAATTCCTCTGCAGTGCCTCCCAGTTCCCTCCCAGACCTCTCCCAGCCCCTCTCTAATCCCATCCCTGTCCCTGCCCAATCCTGCTCCAGTCTCTCCCAGACCCCCTCTCAATCCCTCCCAATCCATCCCAGTTCCTACTAGGATCGCTTTCAGTTCCCATCCAGGCCCTTCCCATGCCCTCCCCTTCCAGTCCTTTCCCAGTACAACTCACAGTCCTCACCCAGTCCCAATCCAGTCCTTACCAGGTCCATCCCAGTCCTCTCCCATTTCCACCCAATCCCCTATCAGTCCCATCCAGCCCCCTCCAAATCCTTCCCAGTCCATCCCACTAGCTCCCAGTACATCCCAGTCCCCTCCCAGTTCATTCCAGGCCCTTCCAACTACCTTTTAGACCCTCCCAGTCCCTTTTCATTCCCTTCCCAGTCCCTACTAAGTCCCCTCCCTCTCCCGCCCAGTCCCCTCCCACTCACTCACAATCCATTCCAGATCCCTTTCCATTCCCCTCCCTGTCCCCTCCCACTCCCTGTCAGTCAATCCCATTCCCCTCCCTGTCCCCTCCCACTCCCTGTCCCCTCCCACTCCCTGTCCCCTCCCACTCCCTGTCAGTCAATCCCATTCCCCTCCCTGTCCCCTCCCACTCCCTGTCAGTCAATCCCATTCCCCTCCCTGTCCCCTCCCACTCCCTGTCAGTCAATCCCATTCCCCTCCCTGTCCCCTCCCACTCCCTGTCAGTCAATCCCATTCCCCTCCCTGTCCCCTCCCACTCCCTGTCAGTCAATCCCATTCTCCTCCCTGTCCCCTCCCACTCCCTGTCAGTCAATCCCATTCCCCTCCCTGTCCCCTCCCACTCCCTGTCAGTCAATCCCATTCCCCTCCCTGTCCCCTCCCACTCCCTGTCAGTCAATCCCATTCCCCTCCCTGTCCCCTCCCATCCCACTCCCTGTCAGTCAATCCCATTCCCCTCCCTGTCCCCACCCACTCCCTGTCAGTCAATCCCATTCCCCTCCCTGTCCCCACCCACTCCCTGTCAGTCAATCCCATTCCCGCCCTGTCCCGTCCCAGTTCCTTCCATTCTTCGCACCATATCCCAGTCCCCTTCCAGTCCCTCCCCTTCCCTTCACAGTCCTTCCAAATCCCCTCACAGACTCTTCCAGGCCCCTCCGAGTACCTTTCAGACGTTTCCACTCCCCTCCCCCTACCTCCCAGTCCATCCCAGTCACTTCCAATCCCTCCACTCCATCCCTGATCCCTTCCCACTCCATCCAATTCCACTCCTTTCCCAGTACATCCCACCCCCCATCCTAGTCCTTCTCTGTCCCTTCCAGTCCTCTCCCATTGCCCTCCCAGTCCTAATCCAATACTTTCCAGTCCCATCCCAGTCCCAGTCCTCTCCCATTTCCTCTCAATCCACTCCCAGTCCCACCCAGCCTCACCCAATCCTTCCTAGTCCATCCCACTAGCTCCCAGTATGTCCCGCTCCCCTTCCACTCACCTCCCAAGTCCCTCCCAGTCCCCTCCCACTCCCTCCTAATCCCCTCCCAGTCCCCAGGCCCCTCCCAGTCACTCACAATCCATTCCAGATCCCTTCCCATTCCCTCCCAATCCCCTCCCACTCACTCCCATTCCTCTCCCACTTCCCACCAGTCCTTCCCATTCCCCTCCCTGTCCCATCCCAGCACCTCTCAGTCCCATTCCCCCTCCCTGACACCTCTCAGGCCCTTTCCCAATCCTCTCCCACTTTTGCTCAGTCCTTACCAGATCCCTTCCCAGTCCATCCTACTCCCTCCCACTCCATCCCTCCTCATTCCTCTGAATTCCACCCACTCCCTCCAAATCCCCTCCCAGTCTCTCACAATCTCATTCCTCTCCTTTCCCAGTACATCCCACTCCCCACCCAGTCCTCTCTCAGTCCCTTCCAATCCTCTCCCATTTCCCTCCCAGTCCCAATCCAGTCCTTTCCAGGCCCATCCCACTCCTCTCCCAGTCTCTCCCAGTCCTCAGTGCCATTCCAGTCCTCTCCCAGTCACTCACAATCCATTCCAGATCCCTCTTCATTCCCTCCCAATCTACTCCCACTTCATTCCACTATCTCCCAGTATATCCCAATCCCCTCCACTAACTCCCAAGCCCAGTGCATCCCATTCCTCTCCCAGTTCCCAACAGTCCTTCCCATTACTCTCCCTGTCCCTCCCAGTCCCATTCCCTCTCTGTCACCTATCAGTCTCCTTCCCAGACGCAACCACTCTCTCTCACTCCCCTCCCAGTACCATCCCAGTTTCACATAATCCAATTCCACTCCTTTCCCAGTACATCACACTCCCCTCACAGTCCTCTCCCATTGCCCTCCCAGTCCTAAGCCAGTCCTTTCCAGGTCCATCCCAGTCCCAGTCCTCTCCCATTTCCTCTCAATCCACTCCCAGTCCCACCCGGCCTCACCCAATCCTTCCCAGTCCATCCCACTAGCTCCCAGTATGTCCCACTCCCCTCCCAGTCCCTTCCAATCCTCTCCCATTTCCCTCCCAGTCCCAATCCAGTCCTTTCCAGCTCCATCCCAGTCCCCAACCAGTCTCTCCCAGTCCCTAGTGCCATTCCAGTCCTCTCCCAGTCACTCACAATCCATTCCAAATCCCTCTCCATTCCCTCCCAATCCATTCCCAATCTATTCCACTACCTCCCAGTATATCCCAGTCCCCTCCACTAACTCCCATGCCCCTCTCCCTCTCTCCCAGGCCCTCCACATCCCCTCCCAGGCCATCCCAGTCCCTCACAATCCCTCCACTCCATCCCTCATCCTTTCCCACTTCCCTCTCAGTCTCCTCCCACTCCTCCCCAGTCCCTCCCAATCCCATCCCACTTCCCAGCTCTCCCTCCCATTCCCCTCCCTGCCTCTCCCACTCACTCACAATCACCCTAGTCTGGAAGGGGACTGGGGCATACTGGGAGACACTGGGAAGGACTGGATTGGGACTGGGACGGTCTGGGAGAGGACTGGGAAGGAATGGGGCAGGACTGCGAGGGACTGAGGACTGGGAGGGGACTGGGATGAGTCCTTTCCCAGTCCAACTCCAGTCCCTCACAGTCCTCTCCCATTTCCTCCCAGTCCTCTATCAGTCCCACCCAGCCCCCTCCCAATCCTTCCCAGACCATCCCACTGGCTCCCAGTATATCCCAGGCCCCTCCCACGCCACTCCAACCACCTTTCACACACTCCCCCTACCTGCCCAGTCCCCTCCCAGTCACTCACAATCCTTTCCAAATCCCCTCCCTGTCCCATCCCAGTACCTCCCAGTCCAATTCCCCTCCCTGACACATCTCAGGCCCCTTCCCATTCCTCTCCCAGTTCAGCTCAGTCCTTCCCAGATCCCTTCCCAGCCCATCCTACTCCCTCCCACTCCATCCCACTCCCTTCCCGTTCCTCTGAATCCCACCCACTCACTCCCAACCCCTTCCCAGTCCCTCACTATCCCATTACACTCCTTTCCCACTACATCCCACTGCCCTCCCAGTCCTTTTCAGTCTTCTCCCAGTCCCAATCCAGTCCTTTCCAGCTCCATCCCAGTCCCCTCCCGCTCTGTCAGTCCCTCCTAGTCCCTTTCTATTGCCATTCCACTCACTCACAATCCATTCCAGATCCATTCCCAATCTCTCCCACTCCATCCCCCTATCTCCCAGTATATCCCAGTCCCCTCCACTAACTCCCGAGCCCCTATCACTCTCTCCCAGGCCCTCCACATCCCCTCCCAGTCCCTCCACTCCATCCCTCATCCTTTCCCACTTCCCTCCCACTACCTCTCAGTCCCTCCAAGTCTCCTCCCACGCCTCACCAGTCCCTCCCAATCCCATCCCACTTCCATCAGTCCCTCCCATTCCCCTCCCTGTCCCATCCCAAGACCTCCCAGGCCCATTCCTCTCCCTCACACCTCTCAGGCCCCTTCCCAGTCTCACCCAATCCCTCCCAGACCCACTCACTCCTTCCCAGATCCCTTCCCAGTCCATCCCACCCCCTCCCAATCCCCTCCCAGTCTCTCACAATCCCATTCCAGTCCTACCCAATCCCTCCTGGTCTCCTTCCAGTTCTCCTCAGTCCTTTCCAGGCCTCTCCCAATCCAAATCCAGTCCTTACCAGCCCCTTCCCACTCCCCTTCCCATCCCTCCCAATCCCCTCCCAGTCTCACCCAGCACCCTTCCAATCCTTCCCAGTCCATCCCACTCGCTCCCAGTACATCCCAGTCCCCTCCCAGGCCACCCCAAAGACCTTTCACACCCTCCCACTACCTTCCCAGTCCCCTCCCAGTCACTCACAATTCATTCCAGATCCCTTCCCATTCCCTCTCAATGCCCTCCCAGGCCACTCTCCTCCCTGACACCGCTCAGGCCCCTTCCCACTCCATCCCAATGCCCTCCCAGTCTCCTCCAAGTCCTTCCCAGTTCCTCTCAATCCCTCCCAGTCCCTTCCTGGCCTCTCCCAGTTCCCTCACAGTCCTCTCCCAGTCCAGTACTTACCAGGTCCATCTCAGTCCCCTCCCAGTCTCTCTCAGTCCTGCCCAGTCCCTTCCCAGTCCAACTCCAGTCCTGTCCCAGTCCTCTATCACTCCCACCCAGCCCCATCCCAATCCTTCCCAGTCCATCCCACTAGCTCCCACAATATCCCAGTCCCCTTCCAGTCACCTCCCACTCCCTCCTAATCCCCTCCCTGTCCCCAGTCCCCTCCCAGTCACTCACAATTCATTCCAGATCCCTTTCCCTTCCCTCCCAATCCCCTTCCACTCCCCTCCCATTCCATTTCATTCCTCTCCCACTTCCCAGCAGTCCCTCCCATTCCCCTCCCTGTCCCATCCCAGCAACTCCCAGTCCCATTCCCCTCCCTGACACCTCTCAGGCCCCCTCCCATTCCTCTCCCAGTTCAGCTCAGTCCTTCCCAGATCCCTTCCCAGTCCATCTCACTCCCTCCCACTCATCCCACTCCTTCCCCGTGCCTCTGAATCCCACCCACTCCCTCCCAAACCCCTCCCAGTCCCATCCCACTCTCTCACAATCCCATTCCACTCCTTTCCCAGTACATCCCACTCCGCACCCAGTTCTTTTCAGTCCCTTCCAATCCTCTCCCATTTCCCTCCCAGTCCTCTCCCAGTCCCAATCCAATCTTTCCAGGTCCATCCCAGTCCCCTACCAGTCACCTCCCACTCCCTCCTAATCCCCTCCCTGTCCCCAGTCCTCTCCCAGTCACACACAATCCATTCCAGATCCCTCTCCATTCCCTCCCAATCCACTCCCAATCTATTCCACTATCTCCCAGTATATCCCAGTCCCCTCCACTAACTCCCATGCCCCTCTCCCTCTCTCCCAGGCCCTCCACATCCCCTCCCAGGCCATCCCAGTCCCTCACAATCCCTCCACTCCATCCCTCATCCTTTCCCACTTCCCTCTCAGTCTCCTCCCACTCCTCCCCAGTCCCTCCCAATCCCATCCCACTTCCCAGCTCTCCCTCCCATTCCCCTCCCTGCCTCTCCCACTCACTCACAATCACCCTAGTCTGGAAGGGGACTGGGGCATACTGGGAGACACTGGGAAGGACTGGATTGGGACTGGGACGGTCTGGGAGAGGACTGGGAAGGAATGGGGCAGGACTGCGAGGGACTGAGGACTGGGAGGGGACTGGGATGAGTCCTTTCCCAGTCCAACTCCAGTCCCTCACAGTCCTCTCCCATTTCCTCCCAGTCCTCTATCAGTCCCACCCAGCCCCCTCCCAATCCTTCCCAGACCATCCCACTGGCTCCCAGTATATCCCAGGCCCCTCCCACGCCACTCCAACTACCTTTCACACACTCCCCCTACCTGCCCAGTCCCCTCCCAGTCACTCACAATCCTTTCCAAATCCCCTCCCTGTCCCATCCCAGCACCTCCCAGTCCAATTCCCCTCCCTGACACCTCTCAGGCCCCTTCCCAGTCCTCTCCCAGTTCAGCTCAGTCCTTCCCAGATCCCTTCCCACTCCCTCCCCGTTCCTCTGAATCCCACCCACTCACTCCCAATCCCTTCCCAGTCTCTCACAATCCCATTCCAGTCCTACCCAATCCCTCCTGGTCTCCTTCCAGTCTTCCTCAGTCCTTTCCAGGCCTCTCCCAATCCAAATCCAGTCCTTACCAGCCCCTTCCCACTCCCCTTCCCATCCCTTCCCCTTCCCTCCCAATCCCCTCCCAGTCTCTCTCTGTCCCTCCCAGTCTGATCCCATTTCCTCCCAATCCCCTCCCAGTCTCACCCAGCCCCCTTCCAATCCTTCCCAGTCCATCCCACTCGCTCCCAGTACATCCCAGTCCCCTCCCAATGCCTTCCAGGCCACCCCAAAGACCTTTCACACCCTCCCACTACCTTCCCAGTCCCCTCCCAGTCACTCACAATCCATTCCAGATCCCTTCCCATTCCCTCCCAATGCCCTCCCAGGTCACTCCTCCCTGACACCTCTCAGGCCCCTTCCCACTCCATCCCACTCCCACTCCATCCCAATGCCCTCCCAGTCTCCTCCAAGTCCTTCCCAGTTCCTCTCAATCCCTCCCACTCCCCCTCCCAGTCCCTTCCTGTCCTCTCCCAGTTCCCTCACAGTCCTCTCCCAGTCCCAATCCAGTCCTTATCAGATCCATCTCAGTCCCCTCCCAGTCTCTCTCAGTCCCTCCCGGTCCCGTCCCAGTCCAACTCCAGTCCCGTCCCAGTCCTCTATCACTCCCACCCAGCCCCATCCCAATCCTTCCCAGTCCATCCCACTAGCTCCCACAATATCCCAGTCCCCTTCCAGTCACCTCCCACTCCCTCCTAATCCCCTCCCAGTCCCCAGTCCCCTCCCAGTCACTCACAATTCATTCCAGATCCCTTTCCCTTCCCTCCCAATCCCCTTCCACTCCCTCCCATTCCATCTCATTCCTCTCCCACTTCCCAGCAGTCCCTCCCATTCCCCTCCCTGTCCCATCCCAGCAACTCCCAGTCCCATTCCCCTCCCTGACACCTCTCAGGCCCCTTCCCAGTCCTCTCCCAGTTCAGCTCACTCCTTCCCAGATCCCTTCCCAGTCCATCTCACTCATCCCACTCCTTCCCCGTGCCTCTGAATCCCACCCACTCCCTCCCAGTCCCATCCCACTCTCTCACAATCCCATTCCACTCCTTTCCCAGTACATCCCACTCCACACCCAGTCCTTTTCAGTCCCTTCCAATCCACTCCCATTTCCCTCCCAGTCCCAATCCAGTCCTTTCCAGGTCCATCCAAGTCCCCTCTCAGTCTCTCCCAGTCCCTAGTGCTACCAGTCACCTCCCACTCCCTACTAATCCCCTCCCTGTCCCCAGTCCTCTCCCAGTCACTCACAATCCATTCCAGATCCCTCTCCATTCCCTCCCAATCCTCACCCACTCCATTCCACTATCTCCCAGTATATCCCAGTCCCCTCCACTAACTCCCAAGCCCCTATCCCTCTCTCCCTCCACATCCCCTCCCAGGCCATCCCAGTCCCTCCCAATCCCTCCACTCCATCCCTGATCCCTTCCCGCTCCATCCCATTCCCTCCCAGTCCGTCCCAATGCCCTCCCAGCCTCCTCCCAATCCCTCCCAGTCTCTCCCAATCCCCACACAGTCACAACCAGTTCCCTCCCAGTCCCTGACAATCCCTCACAGTCTGCACCCTGTGCCCCATCCCTGCCCGTCACACCCAGTTCCATCCCAGTCCCTCCCAGTTCCTCCCAGTCAGGCTCCCTGGGAGGGGCTGGGAGGGAAATGAGAAGGATTGGGATAGAATTTGGAGGGCCTGGGAAGTTGTGGGATGGAAATGGGAGGGGACTGGGCGGGGGACTGGGAAGGAAGTGGGAGGCATTGGGAGGGAGTAGGAGAGAACTGCTAGGGACTGGGAGCGAGTTGGGAGGGAACTGGGAGGTACTGGAAAGGGATTTGGAGGGACTGGGAGGGGAGGGCTGGGGACTGGAACAGAAGTGGTAGGGACTGGGACAGACTGGGAGGGGACATGAAGGTGTGTTGGGGGTACTGGATGGAATTGGGAAGCACTGGGATGGGACTGGGCAGGAACTGCGAGGAAACTGGGAGGGTGTGGGAGGGAACCGGCAAAGACTGGGAGGGACTGGAGGGGACTGGGAAGAACTGGATGGGGAGTGGGAGGGACTGGAACAGAAGTGGGAGGGGAATGGAAGGGACTGGGAGGGAACTGGACCCCAACTGGGGCAAACTGGGCCCAAACTGGGACACACTCAACCCAAACTGCAGGGGAGTAGTCGCAGACTGGGGGGGTCTGGTCCCAAACTGGGGCACACTGGAACAAAACTGGGGGGGACTGGTCCCGAACAGGGACACACTGTTCCCAAACTGGGGGGGGGCTGGTCCCAAACTGGGGGGACTGGTCCCAAACTGGGACGCACTGGAACAAAACTGGGGGGGCTGGTCCCGAACTGGGGCACACTGTTCCCAAACTGGGGGGCAGGTCCTGAACTGGGACGCACTGTTCCCAAACTGGGGGGGGCTGGTCCCGAACTGGGACGCACTGTTCCCAAACTGGGGGGGGGGCTGGTCCCAAACTGGGATGTACTGTTCCCAAACTGGGGGGGGCTGGTCCCGAACTGGGACGCACTGTTCCCAAACTGGGGGGGGGGCTGGTCCCAAACTGGGACACACTGTTCCCAAACTGGGGGGGGGCTGGTCCCAAACTGGGACGCACTGGTCCCAAACTGGGGGGGGGCTGGTCCCAAACTGGGACGCACTGTTCCCAAACTGGGGGACTGGTCCCAAACTAGGGCACACTGTTCCCAAACTGGGGGGCAGGTCCCGAACTGGGGCACACTGTTCCCAAACTGGGGCACACTGTTCCCAAACTGGGGCACACTGTTCCCAAACTGGGGCACACTGTTCCCAAACTGGGGCACACTGTTCCCAAACTGGGGGGCTGGTCCCGAACTGGGACGCACTGTTGCCAAACTGGGGGACTGGTCCCAAACTGGGACGCACTGTTCCCAAACTGGGGGGGCTGGTCCCGAACTGGGACGCACTGTTCCCAAACTGGGGGGGGCTGGTCCCGAACTGGGACACACTGTTCCCAAACTGGGGGGGCTGGTCCCGAACTGGGACGCACTGTTCCCAAACTGGGGGGGCTGGTCCCGAACTGGGACGCACTGTTCCCAAACTGGGGGGGCTGGTCCCGAACTGGGACGCACTGTTCCCAAACTGGGGGGCTGGCCCAGCGCAGCCAATGGGAGCGCTGCTGCCCGAGCCCCACTGGCCAATCAGAGCGTGGCTCTGGCCCTCCTGCTCTGTCAGCGCCGGGAGGGAGGGAGGGAGGGAGGGGGGAGGGAGACCAAACGGCGGCAGGGGCACAGAGGAGGCTCCCAGCGCCCCCAGAGCAGCTCCCAGCGCCTCCAGGTAAGATTCCCAGTCCCATCAAGCCCCCTCCCAGTCCCTCCCAATTCCTCTGCAGTGCCTTCCAGTTCCCTCCCAGACCTCTCCCAGCCCCTCTCTAATCCCATCCCAGTCCCTGCCCAATCCTGCTACAGTCTCTTCCAGACCACCTCCCAGTCCCTCCCAGTCTGTCCCAGTTCTTCCTAGGAGCACTTTCAGTTCCCATCCAGGCCCCTTCCAAGTCCTCCCATTCCAGTCCTTTCCCAGTACAACCCAGTCCTCACCCAGTCCCAATCCAGTCCTTACCAGGTCCATCCCAGTCTCCTTTCAGTCTCTCTCTGTCCCTTCCAGTCCCTTCCAACTACCTTTCAGACCCTCCCAGTTCCTTTTCATTCCCTTCCCAGTCCCTTCTAAGTCCCCTCCCAGTCACCCACAATCCATTCCAGATCCCTTCCCATTCCCTCCAAGGCCCCTCCCACTCCATCTCAGTCAATCCCATTCCCCTCCCTGTCCCATCCCAGCACCTCCCAGGCCCATTCCCCTCCCTGACACCTCTCAGGCCCCTGCCCAGTCCCACCCAATCCCTCCCAGTCCCCTCCCCAGTTCCGCTTAATCCTTCCCAGTCCATCCCACTCCCTGCCACTCCATCCCAATGCCCTCCCAGTCCTTCCCAGTCTCCCACAGTTCCTCTGAATCCCACCCACTCCCTCCCAAATCCCTCCCAGTCCCATCCCTGTCTCTCACAACCTCATTCCACTCCTTTCCCACTACATCTCACTCCCACTCCTCTCCGATTGCCTCCCAGTCCCCTCCCACTCACAAACCATTCCAGATCCCTTCCCATTCTCTCCCAATCCCATCCCACTTCCATCAATCCCTCCCATTCTCTTCCCAGTCCCATTCTAGGACCTCCCAGTCCCATTCCCCTCCCTGCCACCTCTCAGGCACCTTCCCAGCCTCACCCAATCCTTCCCAGTCACTTCAGTCATTCATAGATCCCTCCCCAGTCCATCCCACTCCTTCCCACTCCCAGTCCTCCCCAGCCCCTTCCAGGCCTCTCCCAGTTCCCTCGCACTCCTCTCCCAGTCCCAATCCAGTCCTTACAGGTCCATCCCAGTCCCCTCCCAGTCTCTCTCAGTCCCTCCCGGTCCCTTCCCAGTCCAACTCCAGGCCCCTCCCATTTCCTCCCAGTCCTCTATCACTCCCACCCAGCTTCCTCCCAATCCTTCCCAGTCCATCCCACTAGCTCCCAGAATATCCCAGTCTCCTTCCAGTCACCTCCCACTCCCTCTCAGTCCCCTCCAAGTCCCTTCCAGGTCCCTCCAACTACCTTCCCATTCCCCTCCCAGTCTGCTCCCACTCTGGCCCAGTCCCCTCCAGTCACTCACAATCCATTCCAGATCCCTTCCCATTTCCTCCCAATGCCCTCCTACTCCAGCCCAGTGCATCCCATTCCTCTCCCACTTCCCAACAGTCCCTCCCATTACCCTCCCTGTCCCTCCCTGTCCCATTCCCCTGTCACCTCTCAGTCTCCTTCCCAGTCCCAACCACTCTCTCTCACTCCCCTCCCAGTCCCATCCCAGTCTCTCATAATCCAATTCCACTCCTTTCCCAGTACATCCCACTCCCCTTCCAGTCCTTCTCTGTCCCTTCCAGTCCTCTCCCACTGCGCCCCGAGTCCTAATCCAGTCCTTTCCAGGTCCATCCCAGTCCCATCCCAGTCTCACATAATCCAATTCCACTCCTTTCCCAGTACATCCCACTCCCCTCCCAGTCCTTCTCTGTCCCTTCCAGTCCTCTCCCACTGCACCCCGAGTCCTAATCCAGTACTTACCAGGTCCATCCCAGTCCCATTCCAGTCCCAGTCCTCTCCCATTTCCTCTCAATCCACTCCCAGTCCCACCCGGCCTCACCCAATCCTTCCCAGTCCATCCCACTAGCTCCCAGTACATCCCAGTCCCCTTACAGTCACCTCCCAAGTCCCTCCCAGTCCCCTGTCCCCTCCCAGTCACTCACAATCCCATTCCTCTCCTTTCCCAGTACATCCCACTCCCCTCCCTGTCCCTTCCAATCCTCTCCCATTTCCCTCCCAGTCCCAATCCAGTCCTTTCCAGCTCCATCCCAGTCCCCTACCAGTCTCTCCCAGTCCCTAGTGCCATTCCAGTCCTCTCCCAGTCACTCACAATCCATTCCAGATCCCTCTCCATTCCCTCCCAATCCTCTCCCACTCAATTCCACCATCTTCCAGTATATCCCAGTCCCCTCCACTAACTCCCAAGCCCCTATCCCTCTCTCCCTCCACATCCCCTCCCAGTCCCTCCACTCCATCCCTGATCCCTTCCCACTCCATCCCATTCCCTCCCAGTCTGTCCCAATGCCCTCCCAGTCTCCTCCCAATCCCTCCCAGTCTATCCCAGTCTCTCCCAATCCCCACACAGTCACATTCAATTCCCCTCCCTGACACCTCTCAGGCCCCTTCCCAGTCCTCTTCCAATTCAGCTCAATCCTTCCCAGATCCCTTCCCAGCCCATCCTACTCCATCCCACTCCATCCCCATTCCTCTGAATCCCACCCACTCACTCCCAATCCCTTCCCAGTCCCTCACTATCCCATTACACTCCTTTCCCACTACATCCCACAGCCCTCCCAGTCCTTTTCAGTCCTCTCCCAGTCCCAATCCAGTCCTTTCCAGCTCCATCCCAGTTCCCTCCCACTCCCTCCTAGTCCCTTTCCATTGCCATTCCACTCACTCACAATCCATTCCAGATCCATTCCAAATCTCTCCCACTCCATCCCACTATCTCCCACTATATTCCAGTCCCCTCCACTAACTCCCGAGCCCCTATCCCTCTCTCCCAGGCCCTCCACATCCCCTCCCAGGCCATCCCAGTCCCTCCACTCCATCCCTCATCCTTTCCCACTTCCCTCCCACTACCTCTCAGTCCCTCCAAGTCTCCTCCCACGCCTCGCCAGTCCCTCCCAATCCCATCCCACTTCCATCAGTCCCTCCCATTCCCCTCCCTGTCCCATCCCAGGGCCTCCCAGGCCCATTCCTCTCCCTCACACCTCTCAGGCCCCTTCCCAGTCTCACCCAATCCCTCCCAGACCCACTCACTCCTTCCCAGATCCCTTCCCAGTCCATCCCACTCCCTCCCAGTCTCTCACAATCCCATTCCAGTCCTACCCAATCCCTCCTGATCTCCTTCCAGTCCTCCTCAGTCCTTTCCAGGCCTCTCCCAATCCAAATCCAGTCCTTACCAGCCCCTTCCCACTCCCCTTCCCATCCCTTCCCCTTCCCTCCCAATCCCCTCCCAGTCTCTCTCTGTCCCTCCCAGTCTGATCCCATTTCCTCCCAATCCCCTCCCAGTCTCACCCAGCCCCCTTCCAATCCTTCCCAGTCCATCCCACTCGCTCCCAGTACATCCCAGTCCCCTTCCAGTCACCTCCCACTCCCTCCTAATCCCCTCCCAGTCCCCAGTCCCCTTCCAGTCACTCACAATTCATTCCAGATCCCTTTCCCTTCCCTCCCAATCCCCTTCCACTCCCTCCCACTCCATCTCATTCCTCTCCCACTTCCCATCAGTCTCTCCCATTCCCCTCCCTGTCCCATCCCAGCACCTCCCAGTCCCACCCAATCCCCCCCAGTCCCCTCACAGTTCCACTCACTTTTTCCCAGATCCCTTCCCAGTCCATCCCAATGCCCTCCTGGTCTCCTCTCAGTCTTTCCTAGTCTCTCCCAGTTCCTCTGAATCCTACCCACTCCCTCCCAATGCCTTCCCAGTCCCTTCCAGGCCACCCCAACTACCTTTCACATCCTCACACTACCTTTCCACTCCCCTGCCAGTCTCTTCCCAGTCCCCTCCCAGGCACTCACAATCCATTCCAGATCCCTTCCCATTCCTTTCCAATCCCCTCCCACTCTACCTCCTTCTTCTTCTTCTTCCCATCAGTCCCTCCCATTCCCTTCCCTGCCACCTCTCAGGCCCCTTCCCAGTCCCACCCAATCCCCCACAGTCCCCTCCCACTTCTGCTCCTTCCCAGATCCCTTCAGATCCCTTCCCACACCATCCCACTCCCTCCCAGTCCATTCCAATGCCCTCTCAGGCTCCTCCCGGTCCTTCCCCGTTCCTCTCAATTCCACCCACTCTCTCCAATCCTCTCCCAGTCCCTCCCAGTCTCTCACAATCCCACTCCAGTCCTACCCAATCCCTCCTGGTCCCCTCCCAGTCTCTCACAATCCCATTCCAGTCCTTTCCCAACACATCCCACTCCCCTCCCAGCCCTTTCCAATCTCCTCCCAATCCCCTATCAGTCCCACACAGCCCCACCCAATCCTTCCCAGTCCATCCAACTAGCTCCCAGTATATCCCAGTCTCCTTCCAGTCCCCTCACACTCCCTCTCAATACTCTCCCAGGGCCTTCCAGGCCACCCCAACTACCTTTCACACCCTCACACTGCCTTCCCATTCCCCTCCCAGTATCTTCCCTGTCCACTCCCACTCTGGCTCAGTCCCCCCCAGTCACTCACAATCTATTCCAGATCCCTTCCCATTCCCTCCCAATGCCCTCCTACTCCAGCCCAGTGCATCCCATTCCTCCCCCAGTTCCCACCACTTCCTCCCATTACCATCCCTGTCCCTCCCAGACCCATTCTCCTCACTGCCACCTCTCAGTCTCCTTCCCAGTCCCATCCCAGTCTCTCATAATCCCACTCCAGTCATTTCCCAGTACATCCCACTCCCCTCCCAGACCTTCTCTGTCCCTTCCACTCCTCTGTCATTTTTCTCCCAGTCCTAATCCAGTCCTTAGCAGGTCCACCTCAGTCCCCTCCCAGTCTCAGTCCAACTCCTGTCCCTCCCAACCTCTCCCAGTTCCTCTCAATCCACTCCCAGTCCCACCCAGCCTCACCCAATCCTTCCCAGTCCATCCCACTAGCTCCCAGTACATCCCAATCCCTTCCAATCCCCTCCCACTCTGGCTCAGTGCCCTCCCAGTCACTCATAATCCATTCCAGACCCCATCACATTCCCTCCCAATCCCCTCCCACTCCCTCCAAGCCCAGCCCATTCCTTTCTAACTTCCCATCAGTCTCTCCCATTCCCCTCCCTGCCCCATCCCACTACCTCCCAGTCCCATTCCCCTCCCTGGCACCTCTCAGGCCCCTTCCCAGTCCCCTCCCAGTTCAGCTCAGTTGTTCCCAGTCCCACCCACTCTCTCTCAGTCCCCTCCCAGTCCCAGCCCAGTCTCTCACAATCCAATTCCACTCCTTTCCCAGGACATCCCACTCCCCTCCCTGTCCTTTTCAGTCCCTTCCAGATCTTTCCCAGTTCCCTCACAGGCATCTCCTAGTCCCTCCCAGTCTCAGTCCAGTCGTCATCAGGTCCATCCCAGTCTCTCCCAGTCCCTCCCAAGCCCCTATCAGTCCCACCCAGCCCTCCCCCAATCCTTCCCAGTCCATCCCACAGTCTCCCAGTATATCCCAGTCCCCTTCCAGTCCTTTCCCATTCCCTCCCATTTCTCCACAAGTTCCCATGAGTCCCTCACAATCTCCTCCCTATCCCATCCCAGTACCTCCCAGTCCCACTTCCCTCCCTGCCACCTCTCAGGCCCCTTCCCAGTCCCATCCAATCCCTCACAGTCCCCTCCCAGTTCCACTATTCCCAGTCCATCCCACTCCCAGTCTCCTCCCGGTCCTTCCCAGTTCCTCTGAATCCCACCCACTCCCTACAACCCCCTCCCAGTCCCACCCCAGTCTCTTTCAATCCCATCCCACTCCTTTCCCAGTACATCCCAGTCCCCTCCCAGTTCTTCTCAGTACCCTCCAGGCCTCTCCCAATCCAATCCTCACCAGTCCCTTCCCAGTCCATCCCAATCCCCTCCTAGTCCCTTCCAGTGCCCCCCAACTACCTTTCACACCCTCCCACTACCTTTCCACTCCCCTCCCACTCTGGCCCAGTCCCCTCCCAGTCCCAATCCATTCCAAACTCCTTCCTATTCCCCCCAATCCTCTCCCTGGCCCAGTCCCCTCCCTGCCACCTCTCAGTCCTCCTCAGTCCCTTCCAGGCCTATCCCAGTTCCCTCACAGTCCTCTCCCAGTACCTCCCAGTCCAAATCCAGTCCTTACTAGGTCCATCCCAGTCCCTTCCCAGTCCCATTCCAGTCCTCTCCCATTTCCTTCCAATCCTCTATCACTCCCACCCAGCCCCCTCCCAATCCTTCCCAGTCCATCCCCCTAGCTCCCAGTCTATCCCAATCCCTTCCCAGTCCCCTCCCACTCTCTCACAATCCATTCCAGATCCCCTCCCAGGCCATCTCATTCCTCTCCCACTTCCCATCAGTCCCTCCCATTCCCCTCCCTGTCCCATCCCAGTACCTCCCAGTCCCATTCCCCTCTCTGACAGCTCTCTGTCCCCTTCCCAATCCCTCCCAGTCCCCTCACTCCTTCCCAGATCCCTTCCCAGCCCAGCCCACTCTCAGTCCATCCCAGACTCTCCCAGTTCCTCTGAATCCCACTCACTCCCTCCCAATCCCCTCCCAGTTCCATCCCAGTCTCACAATCCCATTCCAGGCCTTTCCCAGTACATCCCAGTCCTTCTCAGACCCTTCCAGGCCTCTCCTAATACCCTCCCAGTCCTCTCCCAGTCCCAATCCAGTCTTTAACCAGGTCCAACCCATTCCCCTCCCATTCTCTCTCTGGCCTTCCCCCCCCTTCCCAGTTCCACCTCAGTTCCTCCCAGTCCATCCCATTGCCCTCTCAGTCCCTTCGCAGTACCTCCCAGTCCCATACCCCTCCATGCCACCTCAGTCCCCTTCCCAGTCCATCCCAGTCCCCTCGAGTCTCTCCCAGATCCCTTCCCAGTCCATCCAACTCTCTCCCAGTTCCTCTGAATCCCACCCACTCCCTCCCAGTCCCTCACAATCCCATTCCACTCCTTTCCCAGTACTTTCACATTCCCAGTCCTTCCCAGTCCCTTCCAGGCCCATCCCAGTTCTCTCCCAGTCCTAATCTAGTTCTTGCCAGGTCCATCCCAGTCCCCTCCCAGTCTCTCCCAGTCCCTCCCAGTTCTCTATCACTCCCACCCAGTCCTCTCCCAATCCTTCCCAGTCTATCCTACTGGCTCCCAGTATACCCCAGTCCCCTTCCAGTCCCCTTCATCAGCTCCCAATCCCCATCACTGTCTCCCAGTCCCTCCAAATCCCCTCCCAGTGCCTTCCCACTGCTTCCCACTGCCTCCCAGTCCCTCATCCTTTCCCACTTCCCTCCCACTACCTCTCAGTCTCCTCCCACTCCTCGCCAGTCCCTCCCAATCCCATCCCACTCCCCATCTGCCCCTCCTGTTCCCCTCCATGGCTCTCCCAGTCACTCACAATCACTCCCAGTCCCTCATCAATCCCTTCCCACTCCATCCCACTCCCTCCCAGTCTCCTCCCAATCCCTCCCAGTTCCTCTGAATCCCCCCCCAGTCTAGCCTGGTCCCCTCCTAGTCCTTCTCAGTGTCTCCCAAACCCCTCCCAGTCTGGCTTAGTCTCTCCAAGTCCCTCCCAGACCATCCCATTCCTCTTCCAGTTCCAAGTAGTCCCTCGCAATCCCCTCCCAGTCTCTCCCAATCCCTCCCAGTCACTCATTTATTCCTTCCCACTCCACCCCAGTCCCTCCCAGTCTCTCTGAATTCCTCCCACTCTCTCCCAATCCCTTCCAGTCCCTCCCAGTCTCTCCAAACTCATTCCACATCCCCTCACACTCTCTCCCAATCCCTTCCAGTCCCTCCCAGTCTCTCCAAACTCATTCCACATCCCCTCACACTCTCTCCCAATCCCTTCCAGTCCCTCCCAGTCTCTCCAAACTCATTCCACATCCCCTCTCACTCTCTCCCAATCCCTTCCAGTCCCTCCCAGTCTCTCCAAACTCATTCCACATCCCCTCCCACTCTCTCCCAATCCCTTCCAGTCCCTCCCAGTCTCTCCAAATTCATTCCACATCCCCTCTCACTCTCTCCCAATCCCTTCCAGTCCCTTCCAGTCTCTCCAAACTCATTCCACATCCCCTCTCACTCTCTCCCAATCCCTTCCAGTCCCTCCCAGTCTCTCCAAATTCATTCCACATCCCCTCTCACTCTCTCCCAATCCCTTCCAGTCCCTCCCAGTCTCTCCAAACTCATTCCACACCCCCTCTCACTCTCTCCCAATCCCTTCCAGTCCATCCCAGTCCCCTCCCATTTCCTCCCAGTCCCCATCAGTCCCACCCAGCTCCCTCCCAGTCCATTCCTCTACTTCCCAGTATATCCCATTCCCCTTCCAGTCCCCTCCAGGAACTCCCAATCCCCTATCACTCTCTCCCAGTCCCTCTGCAGGCTTCCCACTCCCTCCCAGTTCTTCTCAGTGCCTCCCAAACCCCTCCCAGCCTGGCTCAGTCTCAGCCTCTCCAAGTCCTTTCCCAGTCCCTCCAAGTCCATCCCATTCCTCTCCCTGTTCCCATCAGTCCCTCCCATTCCCCTTCCTGTCCCATCCCAGGACCTCCCAGTCCCATTCCCTTCCCTGACACCTCTCAGTCCCATTCCAGTCCATCCCACTCCTTCCCAGTCCATCCCAGTCTCTTGCAATCCCCCCAGAGCCTTTCCCAATACCCTCCCATGCCAAATTCCCTCTCAGTCTCTTCCAATTCCTTCTGATCCCTTCCAGATGCCTTCCCACTCCCTCCCATTGCCAGTCCAGTCCCCTCTCAGTCCAGCCCAGTCTCTCTCAGTCCTTCCCAGTCCCCTTCCAGTCCCACCCAGCCCCTCACAATCCCTCCCTGTCCATTCCACTATCTCCCAGCATATCCCAGTCTCCTTCCAGTCCCCTCAGTAACTCCCAATCCCCTATCACTCTCTCCCAGTCCCTCCAATTCCCCTCCCAGCCCCTTCCCAGTCCCCTCCCACTACCTCCCAGGCCTTCCCCATCCCAATCCCTTCAGGCCATCCCTGATGCCTTCCCAGACCCCTCCCTCTCCTCCCAATCCCTCCCAGTCACTCTCACTTCCACTGAATCCCTCTCACTGCCTCCCAAACACCTCCCAGTCTGCCTCAGTCTCTCTCAGCCTCTCCAAGTCCCTTCCCAGTCCCTCCCATTCCACTCCCAGTTCCCATCAGTCCCTCCAAATCCCCTCACAGGCCCTTCCCAGTCCATCCCAGTCCATCCCACTCAATCCCAATGCCCTCCCAGTCTCCTCCCAATCCCAGTCTCTCCCACTTCCACTGAATCCATCCCAATCCCTCCCAGTCTGGCCCTGTCCTCTCCTAGTTCCCTCCCAATTGCCTTCATTCCCATTCCTGTCCTTTCCTCCTCCATCCCATTCCCCTCCCAGCCCCTCCCCAGTCCATCCCAGTCTCTCTCAGTCCCAGTCCCTTCCAGTCCTCTCCCATTTCCTCCCAACCCCCTTCAGCCCTACCCATTCCCCTCCCAGTCACTCACATTCCCTCCCAGGCCCTCATGCATCCCTTCCCACTCCATCCCAATGCCCTCCCAGTCTCCTCCCAACCCCTCCTGGTGTCTCCCAGTCCCTCTGGACCCCTCCCAGCCGGGCAGCAGAAAGGCAGCAGCAGGAGCACATCCCAGCAGTAAAAGGATGTTAAATCCACCCCGACACAGGCACCAACTGCACTGCGGCACAGGCTGCTGGCACAGCTGCCTCTCTGCCCAAGCACAGCCCTGAGCAGCAAGTGGCACAGCTGCACAAGTGACCTGCTTTGGCCAGCACAGCAACGAGGCCCAGGCAGCTCTGCCTTCTGGCTGCCACCTCCTGCACAGTGCCCCCAGAGTGCCCCTGAGGGGAACAGCTCCCCGAGGGAGACCTTAGCTGCAGCAGCACTGCCCAGCAGCCTCTCCAGGGCAGAGGCCTCTCCCCACACCTGAACACCCCCTTCAGTTTTCACTCCCTCACACCCTGAGCTTCTCCTCTGCAACCATCAGCACACTGAAAGGCCTAAGAGAAGGCTTTAAGCAAGGCTGGCACTTGACACCAACTCACCACAGAGACATTTCTGCCCCCACAGCCACAGGAAATCCATTTCTGAACCAGCTGCAAGCAGCAATTGCATTTCAAACAGCTCCACGGCCTGGGACCAAAGCATCCCACCCTGCCAGGGCTTGGGGCTGAGGCTGAGTGCAGATCTGCAGCTGGGCTGGGGCAAAGCAGTTCAGCTCCCTGCAAAAAGAGAGAACAAACACAGCAGAGAACTCTCACCCAGGCACAAACAACAGAGACAGAAAGAGGGAGGCAACCTCCAGAGGACCCCAGGCCAACTTAGATGCCCACAATGCCCCTTCTGATGCCCCTGAACCCTGCTGCATGACCCCAGGCCCATTTTACCTGTCCCCAGACCCTTTTGAGGGCCCCCAGGCTCACTGCAGATGAGCCCAGAAGCCTCTAGCACAGCCCCAGACCTTTTTAGAGACCCCAGAACCCCTCTACACACTCACAGATCTCCCTTAGATGCCTCCAGACCCACTTTAGATCCAGCCCCACCGCTTTAGATGCCCCCAGACCACTTTACATGTGCCCAAAAGACCTCTTGATACTCACAGACCCATTTTAGATACCCCCAGATCCCCTTTGGCCCCCTCAGAATCCCCTTAGGAGCCCCCAGATGGCCTTTAGCTGCCTCCAAAGCCCCTTCAGACGCCACTCAAGCCCCTCAGCAGCACCTGGCAGCAAGCAGCACCTTGCCAGGTCCCTCTCAACTCCTTCAGGACCCTGCAGAGGTACCCTTGGAGCACCAAAGGGCTTCCCCCAGAGACCCCCAGACACCTCTGTATGACCCCAGAACCCTTTAGATGCCCTCAGATCCCACTTTGATACCCCCACACTCACCTCACATGTACACAGACCCCTGCACAGGCTTACAGACCCTTTTTGGGGAGCCCAGAACCCCTCCAGATGCTCCCAGACTCCCTACACAAGCACCCAGATCCTCTGTGTCACCCCCAAAGGCCTCTGCACACCCCCAGACTGCCCTGACACCCCGCAGGGGGCATGGCTGCAGGTCCCAGGCCCTCAGGGGACACTGAAACACAGAGCAAGACCTCCCCAAACCCTGGGGCACCCCAAACTCGACACCTCACAGCTCCACAGACGAGCCCAGACACTGTGAGGGCTTTGCAGAGAGCCCCAAACCTCACTGAGAGCATCCCCAGCTCCTCTGGGATCCTCCAGACACCCCCAGGAGCCCCCAGGGGAAGACTGAGAGGCCTCACAGCCCCCTCGGGTACCCACAAACCCCATTCTGATGCCCCCAGACCCCTTCAGATGCCCCCAAAAGGCCTTTCGATAGCCCCCAGACCCCCTTGTCGCTCCCAAAACCCCTTCAGACGCCCCCGGCTCACCTGCAGGGGCCGGCAGGGCAGTGGCTGCCAGGTCCAGGCTTGGACACTGAACACCAGAGGGGCACAGCCCCAAATCCTCAGCTCCCCAAGCCCCGAGACTGCACAGCAGAGCCCACGGACTGTGGGGACCCCACAGAGACCCCTAAAGAGCTCACCGAGAGCCACTCAGATCCCGCCCGAATCCTGCGGCGCCCACAGAGGCCACACAGCTCCAGAGACACTGCCCAGCTCCTCTGGGACCATCGGAGCCCACAGGGGACACCCAGAGGCTTACAGGCGCCTCCATGCGCCCCGCAGCCCTCGGGACGCTGCCAGACCCACTCCAGGGGCCCGCACAGCCCCTCCCGAGGGGCGGCAACGCTGAGCGGCCTGGGAAGCAGCTCCGCCGGGCCCCGCTCAGAGCGACACAGAAAACTCACCACGCACTAAGGACAATCCCTGCGGCACTGCTACGGACACTCACCGGCACTGCAAAGCCCTCCTCGGCCCGGCCCGGCCCGGCCCCGCTGCCGCTCCACGCCGCTGCCGCCGCAGCCTTCCCCCCGCAGGCCTCTCAGCACGGCCCCGGCCCCGCATGCGTAACGAGGCGGCAGAGCAGGACGCATGCGCCAGCTCCGCACCCCGCACAGCGACCCAACGCATGCGCGCAGCGCTCACTGCTGCCACCCTGTGCTTAACTGCCGGCACTGCAACTCCCTGGGGACCGTGCTCGCTGCTGCCACCCTGTGCTTAACTGCCGGCACTGCAGCTCCCTGGGGACCGTGCTCCCTGCTGCCACCCTGTGTTTAATTGTAGGCACTGCAGCTCCCTGGAGACCGTGCTCGCTGCTGCCACCCTATGTTTAATTGTTGGCACTGCAGTTCGCTGGGGACCGTGCGTTTAATTGTCGGCACTGCAGTTCGCTGTGGACCGTGCTCCATAGCAACGAACCGCGACACGGCGCATGCGCGAATCTCTATAGCAACCGGGGGCGGGGCCGCGGCACGGCGCATGCGCGAAACTCCATAGCAACCGGGGAAGGCGCAGCGAAACTCCATAGCAACGGGGGGCGGAGCCGCGGCACGGCGCATGCGCGAAACTCCATAGCAACCGGGGGCGGCGCCGCGAACCCCCATAGCAACGGGGGGCGGGGCCGCGGCACGGCGCATGCGCGAAACTCCATAGCAACCGGGGGCAGCACGGCTG
>NW_026974547.1:0-41330 GCF_015220805.1 Pogoniulus pusillus | reverse complement strand
TCTTTCCCATCAGGTCTTTCTGTTGAAGCTCAGCACCTGAAAGCTCTGTACCTCTTCCCTGCCCTCCTGCCGCTGCCCTCCACCTTTCCCCGGGCAGCCCCTGCCGTCCTGCCCCCACTCTCTGCCTTCCCCCGGGCAGTCTCTGCTGCTTTCCTCCTCCTCCTCTCCACTCTACATTACCAGCTTCTGCTCCATTACCAGTCCCATTACCAGCTGCTGCTGCTGGTCCGTTACCAGCTCCAGTTGGTGCTCCTGCTCCATCTTTGCCTCCATCGCAGAACCCAGAGCAAAACCTTCGAGGATCCAACCTCCTAGAGAAACCTCAGCCTCAGCAGCAACACAGACTTAGCACCCGTGAGCTAAGGTGGATGTTGCAGTGGGTCAGTAGCCCAGCCCTAAGGTGGCCCTAGCTAGCCAGGGGGCCAGCCAGGCCCCTCGGCCTTTGAAACCCTCCACCACGCACCCGGTGCTCACCCGTGCGCACTCACCTGGGATGCCAGGCGGAGGATCCCTTGGCCCACAATGGGCCCAGCTTGGGGCTGGGCTCCTCCTGCTCTGCTTATAAAGGGCACTGAGCAGGGAGGGCAAAGTGGCCACAGCTGGGGTGGGAGGAGACTTCAGTTGACCTCCCCTTTTTAAGCTGCCCCAGGAAAGGCAGAAGCCTTTGCTGATCCCCTTTGCGGGGGTAGGTTGGCTGTGTCCTTTGTGGGGTGGTGTTTTGGCTATGTCCTTTGTGGGGTGCTTTTGCTTTTCTCTAAGCCACTCCTCCCCTTTGCTCTGCTTGGGATTTCTGTTCCTCCTTGGTATGCTGTGCTTGAAGTTGTGCTGTTTCCTTCATGAGATAGGTTTGCTTTTGTGCTTCCTGCCTTGCTCCTCTCTTGTTTTCACCTGTTGGGGGCCAGACTCTCCCTTCTTCTTGTTGCAGCCTGGCAGCAAGAGTCAGAGTCCCTACAGCATCTCGTTGCCTCCTTTGCCCTTTGCTTGCTGCGACAGCACAGCTCTGGCCTCTGGTGTGGGTCTCGTTATTGTGGGGGAGAGAGAAGAGAGGAGGTGGGGAGGGAGAGAAAAATAGGGGGGGTGAGGAGAAGAGGGGTGGGAAAAGAGAGGAGGTGGAGGGGTGGGAAAAGAGAGGAGGTGGAGGGGTGGGAAAAGAGAGGAGGTGGAGGGGTGGGAAAAGAGAGGAGGTGGAGGGGTGGGAAAAGAGAGGAGGTGGAGGGGTGGGAAAAGAGAGGAGGGGTGGGAAAAGAGAGGAGGTGGAGGGGTGGGAAAAGAGAGGAGGTGGAGGGGTGGGAAAAGAGAGGAGGTGGAGGGGTGGGAAAAGAGAGGAGGTGGAGGGGTGGGAAAAGAGAGGAGGTGGAGGGGTGAGGAGGTGGCGGGGTGAGGAGGTGGAGGGGTGGGGAGGTGGCGGGGTGAGGAGGTGGAGGGGTGGGGGGGTGAAGAGAGGAGGGGTGGGAAAAGAGAGGAGGTGGGGGGGTGAAGAGAGGAGGGGTGGGAAAAGAGAGGAGGTGGGGGGTGAAGAGAGGAGGGGTGGGAAAAGAGAGGAGGTGGGGGGGTGAAGAGAGGAGGGGTGGGAAAAGAGAGGAGGTGGGGGGGTGAAGAGAGGAGGGGTGGGAAAAGAGAGGAGGTGGGGGGGTGAAGAGAGGAGGGGTGGGAAAAGAGAGGAGGTGGGGGGGTGAAGAGAGGAGGGGTGGGAAAAGAGAGGAGGTGGGGGGGTGAAGAGAGGAGGGGTGGGAAAAGAGAGGAGGTGGGGGGGTGAAGAGAGGAGGGGTGGGAAAAGAGAGGAGGTGGGGGGGTGAAGAGAGGAGGGGTGGGAAAAGAGAGGAGGTGGGGGGGTGAAGAGAGGAGGGGTGGGAAAAGAGAGGAGGTGGGGGGGTGAAGAGAGGAGGGGTGGGAAAAGAGAGGAGGTGGGGGGGTGAAGAGAGGAGGGGTGGGTGAAGAGAGGAGGGGTGGGAAAAGAGAGGAGGGGTGGGAAAAGAGAGGAGGTGGGGGGGTGAAGAGAGGAGGGGTGGGAAAAGAGAGGAGGTGGGGGGGTGAAGAGAGGAGGGGTGGGAAAAGAGAGGAGGTGGGGGGGTGAAGAGAGGAGGGGTGGGAAAAGAGAGGAGGTGGGGGGGTGAAGAGAGGAGGGGTGGGAAAAGAGAGGAGGTGGGGGGGTGAAGAGAGGAGGGGTGGGAAAAGAGAGGAGGTGGGGGGGTGAAGAGAGGAGGGGTGGGAAAAGAGAGGAGGTGGGGGGGGTGAAGAGAGGAGGGGTGGGAAAAGAGAGGAGGTGGGGGGGTGAAGAGAGGAGGGGGGGGAAAAGAGAGGAGGTGGGGGGGTGAAGAGAGGAGGGGTGGGAAAAGAGAGGAGGTGGGGGGGTGAAGAGAGGAGGGGTGGGAAAAGAGAGGAGGTGGGGGGGTGAAGAGAGGAGGGGTGGGAAAAGAGAGGAGGTGGGGGGGTGAAGAGAGGAGGTGGGGGAGGTGAAGAGAGGAGGGGTGGGAAAAGAGAGAAGGTGGGGGGGTGAAGAGAGGAGGGGTGGGAAAAGAGAGGAGGTGGGGGTGGAAGAGAGGAGGGGTGGGAAAAGAGAGGAGGTGGGGGGGGTGAAGAGAGGAGGGGTGGGAAAAGAGAGGAGGTGGGGGGGGGTGAAGAGAGGAGGGGTGGGAAAAGAGAGGAGGTGGGGGGGTGAAGAGAGGAGGGGTGGGAAAAGAGGAGGTGGGGGGGTGAAGAGAGGAGGGGTGGGAAAAGAGAGGAGGTGGGGGGGTGAAGAGAGGAGGGGTGGGAAAAGAGAGGAGGTGGGGGGGTGAAGAGAGGAGGGGTGGGAAAAGAGAGGAGGTGGGGGGGTGAAGAGAGGAGGGGTGGGAAAAGAGAGGAGGTGGGGGGGTGAAGAGAGGAGGGGTGGGAAAAGAGAGGAGGTGGGGGGGTGAAGAGAGGAGGGGTGGGAAAAGAGAGGAGGTGGGGGGGTGAAGAGAGGAGGTGGAGGGGGGGAAGAAAGGACTGGGGGAGGGGGAAACGGTGGGGGGGCAAGAGAGGAGGGGGCTGGAAAGAAGAGAGAGAGGCCTGGGGATGTTTAGTCTGGGGAAGAGAAGGGATCTCCTTAACGTCTATACATTGCCGAGGGGCAGGGGTCAGCACCAAGGTGCCAGCTGCTGCTTGGTGGTGCTCAGCACTAGGACAAGTAACAACAGACAGAAGCTGCTCCGCCTCAACAGGAGCAGAGATTTCTTGGCTGGGAGGCTGACAGAGGACTGGGACAGACTGAAACCAAAACATTGCTCAGAACACAAAAGAACCTCTGAAGCGATGGCAAAAAGCTCAAGGAAAAGAGGTTGGATTTTCATGATTCTGTCCCTTAAAATATGTCAGACTAACAGCAGAGTGAAAAATGTGACATTCCTGCAGGTGGAACAGTTAGAACTGTGGCAGACATGATTGGCTGTTTTAATCCAGAAGTTCATTTGGTTTAAGCCTAGTTCTAAATAGTGACAATAGATACACTAGGCACAGCATAGCAACAAGCTTACATCAAAGCATTTCTAAAGCCTCTGCAACTAAGTCCTTCTTGACTGACAAGAGCATCACCTCACTGAATAAGCAATGAACTCTACCATTACAGCAGCCTTGGCCTCATAGATGACTCTCCTGCTTCGTTGCAGAAGTCCATCACCAGCCTGTGCCTGCAATGTCAAATGGAACCATGTCAAAACTGCTGACACTTTGCAGTTATGATCCCAACAGTTCATTCTTCAGACCTCCCAACCCTTAAATCCCTTAACAAGGAAGTGAAAAGCAATTGCTCTTGCATTTCATGCTGCCCAGACGCTCCCAGCTCCTCCAGTAAGGCTAAGCATTCCAACAGGCTCAGGCCAAACTCTCCCACAGTTGTTTGAGACCATCACAGCAAACTAACAGCAAGTTGCTGCTCTACTCTCAGACCACAGAGGCTGCCTAGGGAGTCGCCGTCCCTGCAGCTGCTCAAGAAAAGCCTGGATGAGGCACTTAGTGCCATGGCCTAGCTGACTGGAGAGGGCTGGGGCTAGGTTGGGCTGGATGAGCTTGGAGGTCTCTTCCAACCTGGCTGATTCCATGATTCTAAGTGTACAAATACCCCAGCTGTGTGCTTTGAACCTTGTCAATAAGCTTTCTGCAGAGACTGAATGATAAGAAACAGGTTGGTTGTAGTTATTAACAACCTTTGCCTGGATACCAACATTAATATTGGTTATTAATTGTGCATCACTCATAACGCACCCATTCCATGGCTCTTGGAGTTCCCACAGTGAGAACAGCAAAGGATGGCACACCCCAAGCACTCCTCACCACGTATTCACTGCCAGCACCCAGCACGGGAAGACAGCCAGGACAGGAAGATAAATCACACGGCGTAACAATCGGAGCCACCGCAGCTAAGGGGGGAAAAACCAAACACCAACCAATATATCTCAAGCCACAACAAAGACTTACTTCAGCAGCACCATCCAAGATATCCTTCATGAACTTAACCATGTCCTCTGTCTTCTCCAGGTGTCTGTCTGGCAGCAAACACTGCTGGTTGGAGGCATTCAAGGCGACGGTAGTACGGATGGTCAGCTCGCTGGCAATGGAAAGCAGATGGGTTACAGGTTTGAAGAGCCACAGTGTAAAACACTGCAAAGCAAAGAATTCCTACAGCATGTCAGAGGGCGCTCAGTAAGCTTCTCCCTGTGTGTGTTCCCTTAAAGGCAAGAGGGGAAGGGGGAAGAGAATGGTACAAAAAAGCTTCTCAGCAGTACTTTGTCCCCTCACATCCGTGCAGGCAACGCGATGGAAGCTTACTGCATTTCACACCCCCACAGGTAGCTCATGACTTCCCCAGCAGCAAGAGATCACAGACAGGAACCTTGCACATGAAATGTACTACTAAGGTAACACAGGAAGTCTTTCAGCATGCAAAGGCAAAAGCACAACCTAAAACATTCCACATGGCCACATCCAGCTGAAGAACGAAAAACTGCTGGAACCAGTTCAGAGCAGGACCACGAGGATGAGCCAAGGGCTGGAGCACTTCTAAGAGGATAGGCTGAGGGAGCTGGGGCTGCTCAGCCTGAAGGGGACAAGACTCCAGGGAGACTTTAAAGCTACCTCCCAGCACCTGAAGGGAACCTGCAGCAGGAAGGCTGCAGAGGGACTTTTTCCATAAGGGTGTCTAAAGACAGGGCAAGGGGAATGGTTTGAAGCTGATGGAGAGCAGGGCTGCTCAAAGTGGATCTGAGGAAGAAGTTCTTCAGCATGAGAGTACTTTGGCTTGCAGAGACAGAAACACTGTAATGCCTGTTCATGAATTTACAGCCAAGGTCACAAGCGTGCTTCTGTCAGCAATTACTGCTTCTATGCCCACCAATCACACAGTAGTGTGTCCTTTGTGAACAAACAGCATCTGAGGCCAGCTGCACCAAGTATTCAGCGACAAAACAAAGCAAATCAACAAAACAAATCTCCTACTTACCCAGCCCAAAAAGCAAACACTTCTCTGCCAGAGAAACAGGCAGAAACATCTCAGCAGACAGACAGAAGAGCTTGCACAGGAGAAGCAGGTGAAGAAGGTCTCCTTTTTGGCACCTATAAAGCACCAGATCAGTCACATCACTTGAACTTCAAATGAGAGACAGCTGCTTTTAGATTCACTGCACTCAGGTGTTCATCTAGAGACAGCCCACAGAAATCCAGAACTTGTGCTCCCTGAGTCCCCGTGAAGCTCCTAGAATCTTCCAGAGCACAAGCACAGGATGTTGTGCATGCTTTGATCACCCAGAGAAAACTTACAGAGCTGACATCTTCAACTCTGGTTTTTCCCTTCCTTCACTCCAAAGGCCAGAGAAGAAGTAGTCAACTGCAAATGCCAAGCAACTTCACTCCCGAATGATGCATTTGAAGACAATGACCATTAAGGGCAAATGTCAAGCATCTTGTTAACCTACTCCAATGTGCCTTGTCTGTACTGAGTGCAGCCAGCATCCTTCATGCACTTCATGCTGCTTCTCTGAGGGAGCTCAGTTGTATGCCTCTCTTAAAGAAAGCATCAAGAATGAAATGGGACTCTCCTGAAATCAGAAGCACAGGCAATGCATAACCATTCTTTACAGCCCCAGTTACAAACTGGGCAGGCTGCAGAGGTGCGCCCAGGCCAACCTCATGGCATTCATCAAGGCCAAGTGCAAGGTCCTGCACCTGGGTGGGCACAATCCCAAGCACAACTCCAGGCTGGATGGGGAACGGCTGAGAGCAGCCCTGAGGAACAGGCCCTGGGGGTCTGGGCTGATGCAAAGCTCAAGAGGAGCCTGCAGTGTGAGTGCAGCCCAGACAGCAACCCTGTGCTGGGCTCCAGCAAGAGCAGTGTGGGCAGCAGGGCAAGGGAGGGGATTCTGCCCCTTGCCTCTGCTCTCCTCACACCCCATCTGCAGTCCTGGGGGCAGTTCTGGAGCCCCCAGCACAAGAAGGACATGGAAGTGTTGGAGCCAGTGCAGAGGAGGCCACCAAGATGCTGAGAGGGCTGCAGCAGCTCTGCTCTGAGCACAGAGTCTGATCAGTGACCTCACTGCTGGCTGCAGCTACCTGGAGGGAGGAAAAGTCCTACAGCTGTGCTGCTCAGGGACATGCTTTAGGGGTGACCTGGCAGTGCTGCCTTAAGGGCTGCCCTGGATGATTTGGAAGCTCTTCTCCAACAGCAACCACTCCATGCTTCTACTCCTCAGAACCGGTGCACCTGACTGCCAGAAGGAGCACAAACTCCACACAAAGCCTTACCTGACCCAGCCTCTTTGGCCACCTGCGTCTCGTGGGGGATGTTCCTCAGCATCTGCTCCTCCCGCATGAGCTGGTGCTGGGCTGAACCCTCCTGCTGCCTGGGGAACGGCCATGCTGCTCCTGCTGCTCCTTCAGCTCATGCCATGCTTGCTGGAGAGAGCTGCAGAACCCAACGGCAGCACAGATTGACACGGAGGGGCTCTGGCAGCAGCAGCTTGAGTGCAGGCAAATCCATCCCTGCAGCTGAGCACAGTCATTGCTTTGGCCCAGAGCCGCTCGCAGTGGCGCCTGGAGGACCTCGGAGGCCTAGAGCGGCTTTGACCAGCGAGAGGAGCGGCCCAGAGCGTCGCCTGCCAGCCGGAAGTGACGGCACGGAGGCAAGATGGCGGCGCGGAGCGAGCTGCTGCGGCTGTACCCAGCCCCGGGGGGGTCTTAGGCGGAGTTGGGGGGTCCCGGGAGGGGTCCGAGATGGCTCGGGGGGGAGCGGGGGAAGGGGCTGGGGGGTTTTGGAGAGTCCCAGAGGGGCTTCGGGGGGGCCCCAGGGGGGTTTGAGGAGTCCCGGGGGGGAGGGATGAGGTGGCTGGGGGGGGGCGAGCAGTGGGGGGAGGGTCTGGGGATGAGTCAGTGGTTGCCAGGGGCGCTTGGGGGGGTCGCAGGGGGATTTGGGGGGGGGGGGCGATGTGGCTGAAGGGGGTAGGGGGAGGGTCTGGGGGTGTTGTAGGCGGCCCCGGGGTTGGGGGGGTTTGGGGGCACCTTGGGAAGGGTCCGAGGTGGCTGGGGGGAGGGGGCAGTGGAGCAGAGGGAGGGTCTGGGGGTGTCATGGGGGTCCCCGGGTGAGGTTTTGACGGGGGTCAGAGGTGGCTGGGGGGGGAGGGGAAGGGTCTGTGGGTGCCGTAGAGAGTCCCAGGGGTGCCTGGGGGGGACTGGGAGCAGTGGGAGGGGACTGGGGGGACGCTGGGGGGTGCTGGGGTCCCTCCCCCGAGGCTCCTTGACCTGCCCTGCCAGGGAGGTGCTGCTGCCGCTGCCTGCTGGCCTGGCACAGGTGGCACTGAGGGCGCTGGGCCCAGGCCTGCAGCCCCCAGCCCGGCCCTGGGGGAGGCCTCAGCAGCGCCCCCAGGCCAGGCTGCAGTGCTGCGGGGACAAGCTGAGGGCCTGAGTGGGCACTGGGGGGCGCTGGGCGGGGACGGGGAGGGGCTGGGGGATTAGTGGGGGCATACAAGGAGGTGAGTGGGGGTCTCTGGGAGGCCAGTGGGCGGGTCTGCGGGTCCCTGGGTGGTCTCTAGGAGGGTCTGAGGGTCCCTGAGAGGTTCCTAGGAGGGTCTGGGGGTCCCTGAGCCCTCCCCCTGCAGGCTCTGGGTCTCCCGGGGGGCTGGAGGCCTGCGGGGGGAGGTCTCCTCCTTCCTGGAGCTGCTGGGGCTGTGCTGGAGACCATCGAGCGCTTCGGAGGGGCGGGGCAGGAGCAGGCCCCGCCCACACCAGAGGACGCACCAATCAGCTGCTGACCCTCCCCGTCCTAACCAGTTTCCCCCCCCCAATAAAGCACCAAACTCCGCCAGGTGGACCCTGCCTTCATTTATGCAAATGAGGGGGCGGGGCACAGGGGTGACCATGCCCACAGCCCCCCCAGGATCCACCAATCAGCTGCTGACCCTCCCGGTAACCCCTCCCCAACCCCCAACACATGTCCAAGGTACTCAAAGGCAGAGCCTGATATTGAAATGTATGCAAATGAGGGAGGCAGAACAAGTGGCAAACCACGCCCATCACAATCCACCAATCAGCAGCCACCTCAGAACTCCTCCTCCAACGGAAGCGCCAAATCTGTCACCATTTCATTGGTTGCTGTGGGGTGGGGCCAAGGGGGCGAGGCCAGACACAGCATGGGGGAGAGGGCGTGGCTATGGAAAGGGGTGTGGCTATGCAAATAAAGAGGCAGCAACCAGACCCAGGCAAGAAAGGCCAGGGAGGGGGCGTGGCTCCGCCAGCCCACTCCTCCCGCAGCAGCAGACCCCTGCAGAGCCCTGCAGTGCCCTAGAGACATCTCCAGACTCCTGCAGACAACTTCAGACCTTTCCAAGGGCTCTGCAGACCCTTACAGACCCCTGCAAACTCTTCACACCCCTAAGACCTCTACACACAGCCACAGCCTCCTCTGCAGAGCCCTGCAGCCCCCTCCACACCTTCAATGGATTCCTGCAGACACTTAACAGATGCCTGACAGAGCTCCACAGACCCCTGCAGACCTTTACAAGATGCCTGCAGACACCTGCGGGCCCAGAACAGAAACCTCCACACACCTGCTGAATGCTACAGACACTTGCACACCCCTCCAGCCTCCTAGAGACCTCTAGGGACCCCTCCCGACCTTTCCATAGAGCCCTGCAGACCCCTGCATGACTTTAAGAGGCCCCTAGAGACCCCCACAGACCTCTACAGACTGCCAGAGAACCCTGCAGACCCCTACAGACACCTCGAGACCTTTGCAAGGCACCTCAAGACCTTCACAGCCTTTTGAGACACCTACAGCACCACACACACCTCTACCGACCCCTAACCACCTCCACAGACACCCAGAGAGCTCCACAGACTTCCAGAGAGCCCTCCAGGCCCCTAAGGGTACCTACAGATGCCTCCAGACCCCCGCACACCTCTGCACACTCAGAAAAGCCTCCAGGCCTTTTAGAAGACCCCTGCAGACACCTACAGACCTGGGCAGACTCCTACAGCTGCTTGCACAGCCCTGCAGACACCGACAGGCTCCTCCTGGCCTGCAAGCTCACACCATGTGCTCGCACTCAGCTTCTCCCCAGCACCCCCAGGGCTGCTCTTTATCGCCTCCGCCCCCAGCCCGCAGGCACAGGCAGGCTTCCTCCCGCCCACACGCAGCACCCTGCCCTTGCTCTCCTGGAACCTCACAAGCTTCGCCTGGGCCCAGCTCCCCTGCCTGCCCAGGTGTTTCCTGGATGCCATCCTGCCCCTCTGCTTGCTCTCCAGCACCACTCAGCTTGGGGCCACCTGCAAACACGCTGCCAGTGCACCTCTATCTCATTTGGGACAGTCACACTTTAGAGACACTGGACAAAAGTGTCCTGGAGCCAAAGAACTCCTTCACTGAATGCAGACACCTACAGACCCCTCCACACCTTTAGCAGACCACTGCAGCCCACTGCAGAGCCCTCCAGACCTCCACAGACCCATTAAAAGGCACCTCCAGACCCAGGCAGACCTCTACAGAGAACTAACAGAGCCCTGCAAATCCCTACAGGCATCTACGGACCCCTGCAGGTGCCTGCAAACACATACAGACCCCTACAGAGCTCCCCACACCCATCCAGACCCCTCCAGATATTTAATAGACCCCTGCACACATCTACAGACCCCTCCAGAGCCTTCAATGATGCCTGCAGGCACCTACAGACCCACACAGAAACCTCCAAACACCTACTCAACTCTACAGACCTCTGCAGACTCTCTCAGACCCTGACAAACAGCTACAGACCCCTTCACACCTCTGCAGACACCCACACTCACCTACACACCACCACAGACATGGACAAACCTCAACAGGCACCTGCAGACCCCTCCACACCTTTAAAAGTTGCCCAGAGACTCCTACAGAACCCTGCCAAAATCTACAGACCCTGACAGAGCTCTGCAGACCCCTCCAGACATTTGAAAGGTGCCTGCAGACCTCCACACACCCCTAGAGACAGCTGCAGGCACCCACATTCCTCTACAAAGCTCTAGAGACCTCTACAGACAGCTACAGACCTCCCCAGACATTTAAGAGGTGCCTGCAGACCCCTGCAGCACCCTAGAGACATCTACAGACAACTTCAGACCTTTCAAAGGGGTCTGCAGACCCTTAGAGATCCCTGCAAATTCTTCACACCCCTCCACTAACCCTTGTTGCAGAATGGCTAAAGGAAAATGGACATGACTTAGAAGTGGGCAAGCAGGATGAGTATATGGAACTAAATTAAGGCTGTGCTAGGCCACACAGAAACAAAGACATATTGAATAAACAAAGGCAGCATTTAATATAACTAGCCAGGGAGGCACTGTCCTTGATGAGTCAGCAGACAACTCAAGCAGAGCAAATGGGGTATTTAGGGATTCAGCCATTTAGCTTCTTACATGTATGCATAAATTATCTGTAACACATATAAGCGTGTGGCTACTAAATAAAGTTGTCACTCGCTTTTGATCCACACTGGATTGTGCAGTGTCCTTGCACAGTGAGTTCAGCCCTTCTCCGCGAGATCTGCCTCCCTGCAAACCCTAACCTGTCAGCACCTCCCAGCAGCAGGGAACAGAGAGAAGCACTCCACAGCCGTTTGCACGAGAGGCTTTCTGCTCATCCAGCTGCTCTGTCAGCATCTGCATGGGACAGAATCTTCAGCTACTAGGTCAGAGCTCTGACTGAGCAATCTCCTTTTCAACCCTTCCCTCCTGGCAGACACAGACAAACCCTACCTGGAGCCCACAGGAGCCGAGCCAAAGGAGATCACCCTGCCAGGCTGCAGGGCCAGGCTGCAGCGGCACCAGCGTCCGTGCTGACGGATTCACCGCAGCAGCTGGGGCCCTCGTGCCCATCCTGCTGCTGCTGCACATCTGGCTGGCTTGGCCAGTGGAGTGGAAAGCAAAGTGCAAACCTGCAAAGAGTGAAACAACCAAGGACAAAGCTCAGTTACTCACACTGTGAAGGTGAGGGCACGCTCCTATGCCCCCAGTAAAAACACTGCCAAAGCATTTCATTTTCCACTGCCATGCACTGACCTTGCAGACCTCTGAGCTGATCCCACTCCAACACTCCACCTCCAGTGCACACAGTCAGCTCTGACTGCAGGGTGCTGCCATGTGGGCCATGCACACACAGGAGGGACGCCTGGCCCCCAGCACTGCCCAGCAGACATGCTCCTGAGCTGCCAGGGACACGTACCAGTGACAGCCAGACAGAAATAAAGCACGTCAGAGCACCCCACCAGAAGATGGGAAAGACAACCCCTGACACTTGGTTGCCTTTTTCACACACACAACGAACGAGCTGCTCCGAGAGCCCTGACAAAGGCTTTGCTCTTTGGCAGTGGCTGCTCAAGCCATGCAGATCAGGCTGGAAGTGACACGACTGTAACTTTTTTGGTAAAGCTTCATTTATGACAGAAAAGGGATCAGTGAGATCAGAGACGGCCCAGATGCTTTGGCACCTGGGAAAAAAACAACCAAAGCCAAACCAACCAACCCAACACAAACCCACCCTCAAATTAGTCCTCAGTGCTGCAGTCCCCAGAGGAGCGGTGGATCTGAAACGTTTGGCCCCACTGGAGCACGGAGAGGAGCAGGTGCTGGTGACAGCTGCACTCTCACAGCCATGCCCTCACCTCTGAGCCGAGGCTGTGCTTAGCTCCGATGGGCAGCTGCTGAAATGCAGGCACTGCTGCGGGGCCTGTGCCTCTCCGTGGCAGGGTTTCAGACCTGCTCGGGCCTGTGGGAAGAGTGAGATTTGTCTCAGGGCCACTGCTTTGCATTTCCTCCCCTCTCTCGGCATGGCTCAGTTACTCCACTGGCATGACAAGTGCCAGGACAGCTGCCACATGGACGAAGCAGACAGGAGGAGGCTCCACGCTGCTCTCCCTGTGTCTGGGAGGCAGACACCATTTGATCCTCCTGCAGCAGCTCCAGCACGCTGCGGGGCTCTGAAAGCTGCTCTCTAGCACTGTGACGAGCAGAGACAGCTGAGCTCTCCCTGTGCAGGCAGACAGACCCCCAGCTCCCTTCACACCTCCCACAGATGCGCTCTACCAACCAACACCTTCCCAGGGGCTGCAGAACGCAGCTGGATGGAAGATGCAGCACAAACCTTCCAGAGCTGCTTTCTCTACTTTAACTGCACCAACGCTGCAGGAAGACTCCAGATACTCACAGCAGCTGCTCTGAAAGGTGTCTCAGATCCATCTCACCTGCTCAGCTGACCTCCCGAATCCTTGCAGGCACCCAGGGCTGCTCCCAACCCTTCCACACGCTGAGTCTTGGGCTCCCCGGGCCGCGGCTGCCTGCAGCCACCACAGGCCATTGGAGCAGCACTGCAATCCAGGGACCTGTCCTCTGAGCGTGTGCTGCAAGGAGAAGCAGCAGCTCTGCAGTGCTTCGGCTGGACAGCAGCACACACTGACTGCACCCCAGAGCAAACCACACCTAAAGCACACACACACAAGCAGCCTTGCACAGCAAGCACAGCCTCCACCTTTGCATCTCGCCAGACCCACTCTAGGTGCCCACGGACCCCTTTACGAGGGTCCCTGACCCCTCTACATGGCCACAGGCCTCCTTTAGATACCCGCAGACCCCCTCCAGCTCACCCCTGACGCCTTTAGATGCCCCCAAAGGCCCTTTCGATACCCCCAGACCCCTGGAGCCGTGGCTGGGGGGGCCGAGCCAAAGGGGACACCGAAACCCAGAGTGAGACCCCCCAGAGCCTGCCAGAGCGCAGAGGCTGAGCGCTTCCCGCCCAAACGCCGCTGGCCAATCAGAGCACGGCCTGGCTTTCCCGCTCTTTCCCCTCACGGCGCCGGGAGGGAGGGGGGAGGGAGACAAAACGGCCGCAGGGGGCTCCGTGGCGGCTCCCAGCGCTCCCAGCTCAGCTCCCAGCGCCTCCAGGTATGATCCCAGTACCTCCCAGTGCTCCAGGACAACGCACAGTGCTCACAGGATGGCTCCCATGCTCTCCTCTGCTCCCAGGCCCACACAGATACCGCCCGGACCGGCCCAGTCCCTCCCAAACCCCTCCCAGTCGATCCCAGCCCCGTCCCCATCCCTTCCAGTCCCTCCCAGTCGCTCCCAGATCCGATCCCAGTCCCTTCTGTTCCTCCCCGTCCCTCCCAGTCGCTCCCAGATCCAATCCCAGTCCCTTCTGTTCCTCCCCGTCCCTTCCAGCCCCTCTCAGTCTCTCCCAGATCCAATCCCAGTCCCTTCTGTTCCTCCCCGTCCCTTCCAGCCCCTCTCAGTCTCTCCCAGATCCGATCCCAGTCCCTTCTGTTCCTCCCCGTCCCTTCCAGCCCCTCTCAGTCTCTCCCAGATCCGATCCCAGTACCTCCCAGATCCACTCACAGTCAATTCCAGTCTCTTGCGGATCCCCTCCCAGTCCCCGACCGTCTGCACCCCACACCCTGTCCCTGCCAATCGCACCCAGTTCCATCCCAGTCCTTCCCAGTTCAGTCCCAGTTCCTCCCAGTCCCTCTTAGTTCCCCTCCCTGTGAGTGACTGGCAGGGAAATAGGATGGAATCCGGAAGGACTGGGAACGACTGGGAGGTGACTGGGGGGAGCAGGGAGATAGTGGGATGGAAATGGGAGGGGACTGGGGGGAGCTGGGAGGTAGTGGGATGGAAATGGGAAGGGACTGGTAGAGACTGGGAGGCAGTGGGATGGAAATGGGAAGGGACTGGGAGAGACTGGGAGGCAGTGGGATGGAAATGGGAAGGGACTGGGAGAGACTGGGAGGCAGTGGGATGGAAATGGGAAGGGACTGGGAGAGACTGGGAGGCAGTGGGATGGAAATGGGAGGGGACTGGGAGAGACTGGGAGGCAGTGGGATGGAAATGGGAGGGGACTGGTAGAGACTGGGAGGCAGTGGGATGGAAATGGGAGGGGACTGGTAGAGACTGGGAGGCAGTGGGATGGAAATGGGAAGGGACTGGGAGAGACTGGGAGGCAGTGGGATGGAAATGGGAAGGGACTGGTAGAGACTGGGAGGCAGTGGGATGGAAATGGGAGGGGACTGGGAGAGACTGGGAGGCAGTGGGATGGAAATGGGAGGGGACTGGGTGGGCTTGGGAGGAAAGTGGTCCCATACTGGGACAAACTGTTCCCAAACTGGTAGGAACTGGGCCCAAAGTGGACACCAAGTGGGGGAATTGGGCCCAGCGCAGCCAATGGGAGCGCTTCCCGCCTAAGCCCCGCTGGCCAATCAGAGCGCAGCCTGGCTTTCCCGCTCTTTCCCCTCACAGCGCCAGGGAGGGAGGGAGAGAGGGAGACAGACAGAATGGTGGCAGGGGACACAATGGCGGCTCCCAGTTCAGCTCCCAGTGCTTCCAGGATGGCTCCCAGTGCTTCCCAGATGGCTCCCAGTGCCTTCAGGTATGGATCCCAGTCTCAACAAGTCCCCTCCCAGTCCCATTCTAGACCTATCCGAATCCCTCCAGTCCCTCCCAATTCCCTTGCAGTCCCTTCCACTTCCTTCCCTCTGCATCCCAATTCCCTCCACTAACTCCCAAGCCCCTATCCCTCTCTCCCAGGCCCTCCACATCCCCTCCCAGGCCATCCCAGTCCCTCCCAATCCCTCCACTCCATCCCTCATCCTTTCCCACTTCCCTCCCACTACCTCTCAGTCCCTCCAAGTCTCCTCCCACGCTTCACCAGTCCCTCCCAATCCCATCCCACTTCCATCAGTCCCTCCCATTCCCCTCCCTGTCCCATCCCAAGACCTCCCAGGCCCATTCCCCTCCCTCACACCTCTCAGGCCCCTTACCAGTCTCACCCAATCCCTCCCAGTCCCACTCACTCCTTCCCAGTCCCCTTCCCACTCCACCCCACTCCCAGTCCATCTCAATGCCCTCCAGTCTCCTACAAATCCTTCCCAGTTCCTCTCAATCCCTCCCAGTCCCCTCCCAGACCTTCCCAGTCCCTTCCTGGCCTCTCCCAGTGTTCTCACCAGGTCCATCTCAGTCCCCTCCCAGTCTCTCTCAGTCTCTCCCAGTCCAACTCCAGTCCCCTCCCAGTCCTCTATCACTCCCACCCAGCACCCTCCCAATTCTTCCTAGTCCATCCCACTAGCTCCCAAAATATCCCAGTCCCCTTCCAGTCACCTCCCACTCCCTCTCAATCCCCTCCAAGTCCCTTCCAGGTCCCTCCAACTACCTTCCCATTCCCCTCCCAGTATGCTCCCTCTGGCCCAGTCCCCTCCAGTCACAATCCATTCCAGATCCCTTCCCATTTCCTCCCAATGCCCTCCTACTCCAGCCCAGTGCATCCCATTCCTCTCCCAATTCCCAACAGTCCTTCCCATTACTCTCCCTGTCCCATTCCCCTCTCTGTCACCTCTCAGTCTCCTTCCCAGTCCCAACCACCCTCTCTCACTCCCCTCCTAGTCCCATCCCAGTTTCACATAATCCAATTCCACTCCTTTCCCAGTACATCCCACTCCCCTTCCAGTCCTTCTCTGTCCCTTCCAGTCCTCTCCCACTGCCCTCCCAGTCCTAATCCAGTCCTTTCCAGGTCCATTCCAGTCCCATCCCAGTCCCAGTCCTCTCCCATTTCCTCTCAATCCACTCCCAGTCCCACCCAGCCTCACCCAATCCTTCCCAGTCCATGCCACTAGCTCCCAGTACATACTACTCCGATTCCAGTCACCTCCCAAGTCCCTCCCAGTCCCCAGTCCTCTGCCACTCTGACCCAATCCCCTCCCAGTCCTTTCCAGGTCCATCCCAGTCCCTTCCCAGTCTCTCCCAGTCCCTAGTGCCATTCCAGTCCTCTCCCAGTCACTCACAATCCATTCCAGATCCCTCTCCCTTCCCTCCCAATCCACTCCCACTCCATTCCACTATCTCCCAGTATATCCCAGTCCCCTCCACTAACTCCCATGCCCCTATCCCTCTCTCCCAGGCCCTCCACATCCCCTCCCAGGCCATCCCAGTCCCTCACAATCCCTCCACTCCATCCCTCATCCTTTCCCACTTCCCTCTCAGTCTCCTCCCACTCCTCCCCAGTCCCTCCCAATCCCGTCCCACTTCCCAGCTCTCCCTCCCATTCCCCTCCCTGCCTCTCCCACTCACAATCACCCTAGTCTGGAAGGGGACTGGGGCATACTGGGAGACACTGGGATGGACTGGGAAGGACTGGATTGGGACTGGGACGGTCTGGGAGAGGACTGGGAAGGAATGAGACAGGACTGGGAGGGACTGAGGACTGGGAGGGGACTGGGATGAGTCCTTTCCCAGTCCAACTCCAGTCCCTCACAGTCCTCTCCCATTTCCTCCCAGTCCTCTATCAGTCCCACCCAGTCCCAATCCTTCCCAGACCATCCCACTGGCTCCCAGTATATCCCAGGCCCCTCCCACGCCACTCCAACCACCTTTCACACACTCCCCCTACCTGCCCAGTCCCCTCCCAGTCACTCACAATCCTTTCCAAATCCCCTCCCTGTCCCATCCCAGCACCTCCCAGTCCAATTCCCCTCCCTTGACACCTCTCAGGCCCCTTCCCAGTCCTCTCCCAGTTCAGCTCAATCCTTCCCAGATCCCTTCCCAGCCCATCCTACTCCCTCCCACTCCATCCCACTCCCTCCCCGTTCCTCTGAATCCCACCCACTCCCTCCCAACCCCTTCCAGTCTCTCACTATCCCATTACACTCCTTTCCCACTACATCTCACTGCCCTTCTAGTCCTTTCCAGTCCGTTCCAGTCCTCTCCCAGTCCCAATCCAGTCCTTTCCAGGTCCACCTCAGTTCCCTCCCACTCCCTCCTAGTCCCTTTCCATTGCCATTCCACTCACTCACAATCCATTCCA
Source organism: Pogoniulus pusillus (assembly GCF_015220805.1). Classification (NCBI taxonomy): domain Eukaryota; kingdom Metazoa; phylum Chordata; class Aves; order Piciformes; family Lybiidae; genus Pogoniulus; species Pogoniulus pusillus. The sequence continues at coordinate 24,016 of NW_026974547.1, read as the reverse complement.
GATCCATTCCCAATCTCTCCCACTCCATCCCCCTATCTCCCAGTCCCCTCCACTAACTCCCAAGCCCCTGTCACTCTCTCTCAGGCCCTCCACATCCCCTCCCAGGCCATCCCAGTCCCGCATAATCCCTCCACTCCATCCCTCATCCTTTCCCACTTCCCTCCCACTACCTCTCAGTCCCTCCAAGTCTCCTCCCACGCCTCACCAGTCCCTCCCAATCCCATCCCACTTCCATCAGTCCCTCCCATTCCCCTCCCTGTCCCATCCCAGGGCCTCCCAGGCCCATTCCTCTCCCTCACACCTCTCAGGCCCCTTCCCAGTCTCACCCAATCCCTCCCAGTCCCACTCACTGCTTCCCAGATCCCTTCCCACTCCATCCCACTCCCTCCCAATCCCCTCCCAGTCTCTCACAATCCCATTCCAGTCCTACCCAATGCCTCCCGGTCTCCTTCCAGTCCTCCTCAGTCCATTCCAGGCCTCTCCCAGTCCAAATCCAGTCCTTACCAGCCTCTTCCCACTCCCCTTCCCATCCCTTCCCCTTCCCTCCCAATCCCCTCCCAGTTTCTCTGTCTCCCTCCCAGTCTCTCCCAGCCCCCTTCCAATCCTTCCCAGTTCATCCCACTAGCTCCCAGTACATCCCAGTCCCCTCCCAGTCCCTCCCAATGCCTTCCAGGCCTCCCCAACTCACTTTCACATCCTGCCACTACCTTCCCAGTCCCCTCCCACTCCGGCTCAGTCCCCTCCCAGTCACTCACAATCCCTTCCAGATCCCTTCCCATTCCCTCCCAATGCCCTCCCAGTCCACTCTCCTCCCTGACACCTCTCAGGCCCCTTCCCACTCCATCCCACTCCCACTCCATCCCAATGCCCTCCCCGTCTCCTCCCAGTCCTTCCCAGTCCCTTCCTGGCCTCTCCCAGTTCCCGCACAGTCCTCTTCCAGTCCCAATCCAGTTCTTACCAGGTCCATCTCAGTCCCCTTCCAGTCTCTCTCAGTCCCTCCTTGTCCCTTCCCAGTCCAACTCCAGTCTCCTCCCAGTCCTCTCCCATTTCACCCCAGTCCTCTACCACTCCCAGCCAGTCCCCTCCCAATCCTTCCCAGTCCATCCCACTAGCTCCCAGAATATCCCAGTCCCCTTCCAGTCACCTCCCACTCCCTTCTAATCCCCTCCCAGTCACTCACAATTCATTCCAGATCCCTTTCCATTCCATCTCATTCCTCTCCCACTTCCCAGCAGTCCCTCCCATTCCCCTCCCTGTCCCAATCTCAGCACCTCCCAGTCCCATTCCCCTCCCTGACACCTCTAAGGCCCCTCCCACTTTAGCTCAGTCCTTCCCAGATCCCTTCCCAGTCCATCTCACTCCCTCCCACTCCTTCCCCGTTCCTCTGAATCCCACCCACTCCCTCCCAGTCCCATCCCACTCTCTCACAATCCCATTCCACTCCTTTCCCAGTACATCCCACTCCACACCCAGACCTTTTCAGTCCCTTCCAATCCTCTCCCATTTCCTCCCAGTCCTCTCCCAGTCCCAATCCAGTCCTTTCCACGTCCATCCCAGTCCCTTCCCAGTCTCTCTTAGTCTCTCCCAGTCCCTAGTGCCATTCCAGTCCTCTCCCAGTCACTCACAATCCATTTCAGGTCCCTCTCCATTCCCTCCCAATCCTCACCCACTCCATTCCACTATCTTCCAGTATATCCCAGTCCCCTCCACTAACTCCCAAGGCCCTATCCCTCTCTCTCTCCACATCCCCTCCCAGGCCATCCCAGTCCCTCCCAATCCCTCCACTCCATCCCTGATCCCTGGGGGGCTGGTCCTGAACTGGGACACACTGTTCCAAAACTGGGGGGGGCTGGTCCCGAACTGCGACGCACTGTTCCCAAACTGGGGGGGCTGGTCCCAAACTGGGACGCACTGTTCCCAAACTGGGGGGGCTGGTCCCAAACTGGGACGCACTGTTCCCAAACTGGGATGCACTGGTCCCAAACTGGGGGACTGGTCCCAAACTGGGACGCACTGTTCCCAAACTGGGATGCACTGGTCCCAAACTGGGGGACTGGTCCCAAACTGGGGGACTGGTCCCAAACTGGGACGCACTGTTCCCAAACCGGGGGACTGGTCCCAAACTGGGATGCACTGTTCCCAAACTGGGGGGCTGGCCCAGCGCAGCCAATGGGAGCGCTGCTGCCCGAGCCCCACTGGCCAATCAGAGCGTGGCTCTGGCCCTCCTGCTCTGTCAGCGCCGGGAGGGAGGGAGGGGGGGGAGGGAGACCAAATGGCGGCAGGGGCACAGAGGAGGCTCCCAGCGCCCCCAGAGCAGCTCCCAGCGCCTCCAGGTAAGATTCCCAGTCCCATCAACCCCCCTCCCAGTCCCTCCCAGTTCCCTTCCAGACCTCTCCAAATCCTTCCCAGTCCCTCCCAATTCCTCTGCAGTGCCTCCCAGTTCCCTCCCAGACCTCTCCCAGCCCCTCTCTAATCCCATCCCTGTCCCTGCCCAATCCTGCTCCAGTCTCTCCCAGACCCCCTCTCAATCCCTCCCAATCCATCCCAGTTCCTACTGGGATCGCTTTCAGTTCCCATCCAGGCCCTTCCCATGCCCTCCCCTTCCAGTCCTTTCCCAGTACAACTCACAGTCCTCACCCAGTCCCAATCCAGTCCTTACCAGGTCCATCCCAGTCCTCTCCCATTTCCACACAATCCCCTATCAGTCCCATCCAGCCCCCTCCAAATCCTTCCCAGTCCATCCCACTAGCTCCCAGTACATCCCAGTCCCCTCCCAGTTCATTCCAGGCCCTTCCAACTACCTTCCAGACCCTCCCAGTCCCTTTTCATTCCCTTCCCAGTCCCTACTAAGTCTCCTCCCTCTCCCGCCCAGTCCCCTCCCACTCACTCACAATCCATTCCAGATCCCTTTCCATTCCCCTCCCTGTCCCCTCCCACTCCCTGTCAGTCAATCCCATTCCCCTCCCTGTCCCCTCCCACTCCCTGTCAGTCAATCCCATTCCCCTCCCTGTCCCCTCCCACTCCCTGTCAGTCAATCCCATTCCCGCCCAGTCCTGTCCCAGTTCCCTCCATTCTTCCCAGCATATGCCGGTCCCCTTCCAGTCCCTTCCATTCCCTTCCCAGTCCTTCCAAATCCCCTCACAGACTCTTCCAGGCCCCTCTGAGTACCTTTCAGACACTTCCACTCCCCTCCCCCTACCTCCCAGTCCATCCCAGTCACTTCCAATCCCTCCACTCCATCCCTGATCCCTTCCCACTCCATCCAATTCCACTCCTTTCCCAGTACATCCCACCCCCCCTCCTAGTCCTTCTCTGTCCCTTCCAGTCCTCTCCCACTGCCCTCCCAGTCCTTTTCAGTCTTCTCCCAGTCCCAATCCAGTCCTTTCCAGCTCCATCCCAGTCCCCTCCCGCTCTGTCAGTCCCTCCTAGTCCCTTTCCATTGCCATTCCACTCACTCACAATCCATTCCAGATCCATTCCCAATCTCTCCCACTCCATCCCCCTATCTCCCAGTATATCCCAGTCCCCTCCACTAACTCCCGAGCCCCTATCCCTCTCTCCCAGGCCCTCCACATCCCCTCCCAGTCCCTCCACTCCATCCCTCATCCTTTCCCACTTCCCTCCCACTACCTCTCAGTCCCTCCAAGTCTCCTCCCACGCCTCACCAGTCCCTCCCAATCCCATCCCACTTCCATCAGTCCCTCCCATTCCCCTCCCTGTCCCATCCCAAGACCTCCCAGGCCCATTCCCCTCCCTCACACCTCTCAGGCCCCTTACCAGTCTCACCCAATCCCTCCCAGTCCCACTCACTCCTTCCCAGTCCCCTTCCCACTCCACCCCACTCCCAGTCCATCTCAATGCCCTCCAGTCTCCTACAAATCCTTCCCAGTTCCTCTCAATCCCTCCCAGTCCCCTCCCAGACCTTCCCAGTCCCTTCCTGGCCTCTCCCAGTGTTCTCACCAGGTCCATCTCAGTCCCCTCCCAGTCTCTCTCAGTCTCTCCCAGTCCAACTCCAGTCCCCTCCCAGTCCTCTATCACTCCCACCCAGCACCCTCCCAATTCTTCCTAGTCCATCCCACTAGCTCCCAAAATATCCCAGTCCCCTTCCAGTCACCTCCCACTCCCTCTCAATCCCCTCCAAGTCCCTTCCAGGTCCCTCCAACTACCTTCCCATTCCCCTCCCAGTATGCTCCCTCTGGCCCAGTCCCCTCCAGTCACAATCCATTCCAGATCCCTTCCCATTTCCTCCCAATGCCCTCCTACTCCAGCCCAGTGCATCCCATTCCTCTCCCAATTCCCAACAGTCCTTCCCATTACTCTCCCTGTCCCATTCCCCTCTCTGTCACCTCTCAGTCTCCTTCCCAGTCCCAACCACCCTCTCTCACTCCCCTCCTAGTCCCATCCCAGTTTCACATAATCCAATTCCACTCCTTTCCCAGTACATCCCACTCCCCTTCCAGTCCTTCTCTGTCCCTTCCAGTCCTCTCCCACTGCCCTCCCAGTCCTAATCCAGTCCTTTCCAGGTCCATTCCAGTCCCATCCCAGTCCCAGTCCTCTCCCATTTCCTCTCAATCCACTCCCAGTCCCACCCAGCCTCACCCAATCCTTCCCAGTCCATGCCACTAGCTCCCAGTACATACTACTCCGATTCCAGTCACCTCCCAAGTCCCTCCCAGTCCCCAGTCCTCTGCCACTCTGACCCAATCCCCTCCCAGTCCTTTCCAGGTCCATCCCAGTCCCTTCCCAGTCTCTCCCAGTCCCTAGTGCCATTCCAGTCCTCTCCCAGTCACTCACAATCCATTCCAGATCCCTCTCCCTTCCCTCCCAATCCACTCCCACTCCATTCCACTATCTCCCAGTATATCCCAGTCCCCTCCACTAACTCCCATGCCCCTATCCCTCTCTCCCAGGCCCTCCACATCCCCTCCCAGGCCATCCCAGTCCCTCACAATCCCTCCACTCCATCCCTCATCCTTTCCCACTTCCCTCTCAGTCTCCTCCCACTCCTCCCCAGTCCCTCCCAATCCCGTCCCACTTCCCAGCTCTCCCTCCCATTCCCCTCCCTGCCTCTCCCACTCACAATCACCCTAGTCTGGAAGGGGACTGGGGCATACTGGGAGACACTGGGATGGACTGGGAAGGACTGGATTGGGACTGGGACGGTCTGGGAGAGGACTGGGAAGGAATGAGACAGGACTGGGAGGGACTGAGGACTGGGAGGGGACTGGGATGAGTCCTTTCCCAGTCCAACTCCAGTCCCTCACAGTCCTCTCCCATTTCCTCCCAGTCCTCTATCAGTCCCACCCAGTCCCAATCCTTCCCAGACCATCCCACTGGCTCCCAGTATATCCCAGGCCCCTCCCACGCCACTCCAACCACCTTTCACACACTCCCCCTACCTGCCCAGTCCCCTCCCAGTCACTCACAATCCTTTCCAAATCCCCTCCCTGTCCCATCCCAGTACCTCCCAGTCCAATTCCCCTCCCTTGACACCTCTCAGGCCCCTTCCCAGTCCTCTCCCAGTTCAGCTCAATCCTTCCCAGATCCCTTCCCAGCCCATCCTACTCCCTCCCACTCCATCCCACTCCCTCCCCGTTCCTCTGAATCCCACCCACTCCCTCCCAACCCCTTCCAGTCTCTCACTATCCCATTACACTCCTTTCCCACTACATCTCACTGCCCTTCTAGTCCTTTCCAGTCCGTTCCAGTCCTCTCCCAGTCCCAATCCAGTCCTTTCCAGGTCCACCTCAGTTCCCTCCCACTCCCTCCTAGTCCCTTTCCATTGCCATTCCACTCACTCACAATCCATTCCAGATCCATTCCCAATCTCTCCCACTCCATCCCCCTATCTCCCAGTCCCCTCCACTAACTCCCAAGCCCCTGTCACTCTCTCTCAGGCCCTCCACATCCCCTCCCAGGCCATCCCAGTCCCGCATAATCCCTCCACTCCATCCCTCATCCTTTCCCACTTCCCTCCCACTACCTCTCAGTCCCTCCAAGTCTCCTCCCACGCCTCACCAGTCCCTCCCAATCCCATCCCACTTCCATCAGTCCCTCCCATTCCCCTCCCTGTCCCATCCCAGGGCCTCCCAGGCCCATTCCTCTCCCTCACACCTCTCAGGCCCCTTCCCAGTCTCACCCAATCCCTCCCAGTCCCACTCACTGCTTCCCAGATCCCTTCCCACTCCATCCCACTCCCTCCCAATCCCCTCCCAGTCTCTCACAATCCCATTCCAGTCCTACCCAATGCCTCCCGGTCTCCTTCCAGTCCTCCTCAGTCCATTCCAGGCCTCTCCCAGTCCAAATCCAGTCCTTACCAGCCTCTTCCCACTCCCCTTCCCATCCCTTCCCCTTCCCTCCCAATCCCCTCCCAGTTTCTCTGTCTCCCTCCCAGTCTCTCCCAGCCCCCTTCCAATCCTTCCCAGTTCATCCCACTAGCTCCCAGTACATCCCAGTCCCCTCCCAGTCCCTCCCAATGCCTTCCAGGCCTCCCCAACTCACTTTCACATCCTGCCACTACCTTCCCAGTCCCCTCCCACTCCGGCTCAGTCCCCTCCCAGTCACTCACAATCCCTTCCAGATCCCTTCCCATTCCCTCCCAATGCCCTCCCAGTCCACTCTCCTCCCTGACACCTCTCAGGCCCCTTCCCACTCCATCCCACTCCCACTCCATCCCAATGCCCTCCCCGTCTCCTCCCAGTCCTTCCCAGTCCCTTCCTGGCCTCTCCCAGTTCCCGCACAGTCCTCTTCCAGTCCCAATCCAGTTCTTACCAGGTCCATCTCAGTCCCCTTCCAGTCTCTCTCAGTCCCTCCTTGTCCCTTCCCAGTCCAACTCCAGTCTCCTCCCAGTCCTCTCCCATTTCACCCCAGTCCTCTATCACTCCCAGCCAGTCCCCTCCCAATCCTTCCCAGTCCATCCCACTAGCTCCCAGAATATCCCAGTCCCCTTCCAGTCACCTCCCACTCCCTTCTAATCCCCTCCCAGTCACTCACAATTCATTCCAGATCCCTTTCCATTCCATCTCATTCCTCTCCCACTTCCCAGCAGTCCCTCCCATTCCCCTCCCTGTCCCAATCTCAGCACCTCCCAGTCCCATTCCCCTCCCTGACACCTCTAAGGCCCCTCCCACTTTAGCTCAGTCCTTCCCAGATCCCTTCCCAGTCCATCTCACTCCCTCCCACTCCTTCCCCGTTCCTCTGAATCCCACCCACTCCCTCCCAGTCCCATCCCACTCTCTCACAATCCCATTCCACTCCTTTCCCAGTACATCCCACTCCACACCCAGACCTTTTCAGTCCCTTCCAATCCTCTCCCATTTCCTCCCAGTCCTCTCCCAGTCCCAATCCAGTCCTTTCCACGTCCATCCCAGTCCCTTCCCAGTCTCTCTTAGTCTCTCCCAGTCCCTAGTGCCATTCCAGTCCTCTCCCAGTCACTCACAATCCATTTCAGGTCCCTCTCCATTCCCTCCCAATCCTCACCCACTCCATTCCACTATCTTCCAGTATATCCCAGTCCCCTCCACTAACTCCCAAGCCCCTATCCCTCTCTCCCTCCACATCCCCTCCCAGGCCATCCCAGTCCCTCCCAATCCCTCCACTCCATCCCTGATCCCTGGGGGGCTGGTCCTGAACTGGGACACACTGTTCCCAAACTGGGGGGGGCTGGTCCCGAACTGGGACGCACTGTTCCCAAACTGGGGGGGCTGGTCCCAAACTGGGACGCACTGTTCCCAAACTGGGGGGGCTGGTCCCAAACTGGGACGCACTGTTCCCAAACTGGGATGCACTGGTCCCAAACTGGGGGACTGGTCCCAAACTGGGACGCACTGTTCCCAAACTGGGATGCACTGGTCCCAAACTGGGGGACTGGTCCCAAACTGGGGGACTGGTCCCAAACTGGGACGCACTGTTCCCAAACCGGGGGACTGGTCCCAAACTGGGATGCACTGTTCCCAAACTGGGGGGCTGGCCCAGCGCAGCCAATGGGAGCGCTGCTGCCCGAGCCCCACTGGCCAATCAGAGCGTGGCTCTGGCCCTCCTGCTCTGTCAGCGCCGGGAGGGAGGGAGGGGGGAGGGAGACCAAATGGCGGCAGGGGCACAGAGGAGGCTCCCAGCGCCCCCAGAGCAGCTCCCAGCGCCTCCAGGTAAGATTCCCAGTCCCATCAACCCCCCTCCCAGTCCCTCCCAGTTCCCTTCCAGACCTCTCCAAATCCTTCCCAGTCCCTCCCAATTCCTCTGCAGTGCCTCCCAGTTCCCTCCCAGACCTCTCCCAGCCCCTCTCTAATCCCATCCCTGTCCCTGCCCAATCCTGCTCCAGTCTCTCCCAGACCCCCTCTCAATCCCTCCCAATCCATCCCAGTTCCTACTGGGATCGCTTTCAGTTCCCATCCAGGCCCTTCCCATGCCCTCCCCTTCCAGTCCTTTCCCAGTACAACTCACAGTCCTCACCCAGTCCCAATCCAGTCCTTACCAGGTCCATCCCAGTCCTCTCCCATTTCCACCCAATCCCCTATCAGTCCCATCCAGCCCCCTCCAAATCCTTCCCAGTCCATCCCACTAGCTCCCAGTACATCCCAGTCCCCTCCCAGTTCATTCCAGGCCCTTCCAACTACCTTCCAGACCCTCCCAGTCCCTTTTCATTCCCTTCCCAGTCCCTACTAAGTCTCCTCCCTCTCCCGCCCAGTCCCCTCCCACTCACTCACAATCCATTCCAGATCCCTTTCCATTCCCCTCCCTGTCCCCTCCCACTCCCTGTCAGTCAATCCCATTCCCCTCCCTGTCCCCTCCCACTCCCTGTCAGTCAATCCCATTCCCGCCCAGTCCTGTCCCAGTTCCCTCCATTCTTCCCAGCATATGCCGGTCCCCTTCCAGACCCTTCCATTCCCTTCCCAGTCCTTCCAAATCCCCTCACAGACTCTTCCAGGCCCCTCTGAGTACCTTTCAGACACTTCCACTCCCCTCCCCCTACCTCCCAGTCCATCCCAGTCACTTCCAATCCCTCCACTCCATCCCTGATCCCTTCCCACTCCATCCAATTCCACTCCTTTCCCAGTACATCCCACCCCCCCTCCTAGTCCTTCTCTGTCCCTTCCAGTCCTCTCCCATTGCCCTCCCAGTCCTAATCCAGTACTTTCCAGGTCCATCCCAGTCCCAGTCCTCTCCCATTTCCTCTCAATCCACTCCCAGTCCCACCCAGCCTCACCTAATCCTTCCTAGTCCATCCCACTAGCTCCCAGTATGTCCCGCTCCCCTTCCACTCACCTCCCAAGTCCCTCCCAGTCCCCTCCCACTCCCTCCTAATCCCCTCCCAGTCCCCAGGCCCCTCCCAGTCACTCACAATCCATTCCAGATCCCTTCCCATTCCCTCCCAATCCCCTCCCACTCACTCCCATTCCTCTCCCACTTCCCACCAGTCCTTCCCATTCCCCTCCCTGTCCCATCCCAGCACCTCTCAGTCCCATTCCCAATCCTCTCCCACTTTTGCTCAGTCCTTACCAGATCCCTTCCCAGTCCATCCTACTCCCTCCCACTCCATCCCTCCTCATTCCTCTGAATTCCACCCACTCCCTCCAAATCCCCTCCCAGTCTCTCACAATCTCATTCCTCTCCTTTCCCAGTACATCCCACTCCCCACCCAGTCCTCTCTCAGTCCCTTCCAATCCTCTCCCATTTCCCTCCCAGTCCCAATCCAGTCCTTTCCAGGCCCATCCCAGTCCCCTACCAGTCTCTCCCAGTCCCCAGTGCCATTCCAGTCCTCTCCCAGTCACTCACAATCCATTCCAAATCCCTCTCCATTCCCTCCCAATCCATTCCCAATCTATTCCACTATCTCCCAGCATATCCCAGTCCCCTCCACTAACTCCCATGCCCCTCTCCCTCTCTCCCAGGCCCTCCACATCCCCTCCCAGGCCATCCCAGTCCCTCACAATCCCTCCACTCCATCCCTCATCCTTTCCCACTTCCCTCTCAGTCTCCTCCCACTCCTCCCCAGTCCCTCCCAATCCCGTCCCACTTCCCAGCTCTCCCTCCCATTCCCCTCCCTGCCTCTCCCACTCACTCACAATCACCCTAGTCTGGAAGGGGACTGGGGCATACTGGGAGACACTGGGAAGGACTGGGAAGGACTGGATTGGGACTGGGACGGTCTGGGAGAGGACTGGGAAGGAATGAGACAGGACTGGGAGGGACTGAGGACTGGGAGGGGACTGGGATGAGTCCTTTCCCAGTCCAACTCCAGTCCCTCACAGTCCTCTCCCATTTCCTCCCAGTCCTCTATCAGTCCCACCCAGCCCCCTCCCAATCCTTCCCAGACCATCCCACTGGCTCCCAGTATATCCCAGGCCCCTCCCACGCCACACCAACTACCTTTCACACACTCCCCCTACCTGCCCAGTCCCCTCCCAGTCACTCACAATCCTTTCCAAATCCCCTCCCTGTCCCATTCCAGTACCTCCCAGTCCAATTCCCCTCCCTGACACCTCTCAGGCTCCCTCCCATTCCTCTCCCAGTTCACCTCAGTCCTTCCCAGATCCCTTCCCAGCCCATCCTACTCCCTCCCACTCTATCCCACTCCCTTCCCGTTCCTCTGAATCCCACCCACTCACTCCCAACCCCTTCCCAGTCCCTCACTATCCCATTACACTCCTTTCCCACTACATCCCACTGCCCTCCCAGTCCTTTTCAGTCTTCTCCCAGTCCCAATCCAGTCCTTTCCAGCTCCATCCCAGTCCCCTCCCGCTCTGTCAGTCCCTCCTAGTCCCTTTCCATTGCCATTCCACTCACTCACAATCCATTCCAGATCCATTCCCAATCTCTCCCACTCCATCCCCCTATCTCCCAGTATATCCCAGTCCCCTCCACTAACTCCCGAGCCCCTATCCCTCTCTCCCAGGCCCTCCACATCCCCTCCCAGTCCCTCCACTCCATCCCTCATCCTTTCCCACTTCCCTCCCACTACCTCTCAGTCCCTCCAAGTCTCCTCCCACGCCTCACCAGTCCCTCCCAATCCCATCCCACTTCCATCAGTCCCTCCCATTCCCCTCCCTGTCCCATCCCAAGACCTCCCAGGCCCATTCCTCTCCCTCACACCTCTCAGGCCCCTTCCCAGTCTCACCCAATCCCTCCCAGACCCACTCACTCCTTCCCAGATCCCTTCCCAGTCCATCCCACCCCCTCCCAATCCCCTCCCAGTCTCTCACAATCCCATTCCAGTCCTACCCAATCCCTCCTGGTCTCCTTCCAGTCCTCCTCAGTCCTTTCCAGGCCTCTCCCAATCCAAATCCAGTCCTTACCAGCCCCTTCCCACTCCCCTTCCCATCCCTCCCAATCCCCTCCCAGTCTCACCCAGCCCCCTTCCAATCCTTCCCAGTCCATCCCACTAGCTCCCAGTACATCCCAGTCCCCTCCCAGGCCACCCCAAAGACCTTTCACACCCTCCCACTACCTTCCCAGTCCCCTCCCAGTCACTCACAATTCATTCCAGATCCCTTCCCATTCCCTCCCAATGCCCTCCCAGGCCACTCTCCTCCCTGACACCGCTCAGGCCCCTTCCCACTCCATCCCAATGCCCTCCCAGGGTCCTCCAAGTCCTTCCCAGTTCCTCTCAATCCCTCCCAGTCCCTTCCTGGCCTCTCCCAGTTCCCTCACAGTCCTCTCCCAGTCCAGTACTTACCAGGTCCATCTCAGTCCCGCCCAGTCCCTTCCCAGTCCAACTCCAGTCCTGTCCCAGTCCTCTATCACTCCCACCCAGCCCCATCCCAATCCTTCCCAGTCCATCCCACTAGCTCCCACAATATCCCAGTCCCCTTCCAGTCACCTCCCACTCCCTCCTAATCCCCTCCCTGTCCCCAGTCCCCTCCCAGTCACTCACAATTCATTCCAGATCCCTTTCCCTTCCCTCCCAATCCCCTTCCACTCCCTCCCATTCCATTTCATTCCTCTCCCACTTCCCAGTAGTCCCTCCCATTCCCCTCCCTGTCCCATCCCAGCAACTCCCAGTCCCATTCCCCTCCCTGACACCTCTCAGGCTCCTTCCCAGTCCTCTCCCAGTTCAGCTCAGTCCTTCCCAGATCCCTTCCCAGTCCATCTCACTCCCTCCCACTCATCCCACTCCTTCCCCGTGCCTCTGAATCCCACCCACTCCCTCCCAAACCCCTCCCAGTCCCATCCCACTCATCTCACAATCCCATTCCAATCCTTTCCCAGTACATCCCACTCCGCACCCAGTTCTTTTCAGTCCCTTCCAATCCTCTCCCAGTCCCAATCCAATCTTTCCAGGTCCATCCCAGTCCCCTACCAGTCACCTCCCACTCCCTCCTAATCCCCTCCCTGTCCCCAGTCCTCTCCCAGTCACACACAATCCATCCCAGATCCCTCTCCATTCCCTCCCAATCCACTCCCAATCTATTCCACTATCTCCCAGTATATCCCAGTCCCCTCCACTAACTCCCATGCCCCTCTCCCTCTCTCCCAGGCCCTCCACATCCCCTCCCAGGCCATCCCAGTCCCTCACAATCCCTCCACTCCATCCCTCATCCTTTCCCACTTCCCTCTCAGTCTCCTCCCACTCCTCCCCAGTCCCTCCCAATCCCATCCCACTTCCCAGCTCTCCCTCCCATTCCCCTCCCTGCCTCTCCCACTCACTCACAATCACCCTAGTCTGGAAGGGGACTGGGGCATACTGGGAGACACTGGGAAGGACTGGATTGGGACTGGGACGGTCTGGGAGAGGACTGGGAAGGAATGGGACAGGACTGCGAGGGACTGAGGACTGGGAGGGGACTGGGATGAGTCCTTTCCCAGTCCAACTCCAGTCCCTCACAGTCCTCTCCCATTTCCTCCCAGTCCTCTATCAGTCCCACCCAGCCCCCTCCCAATCCTTCCCAGACCATCCCACTGGCTCCCAGTATATCCCAGGCCCCTCCCACGCCACTCCAACTACCTTTCACACACTCCCCCTACCTGCCCAGTCCCCTCCCAGTCACTCACAATCCTTTCCAAATCCCCTCCCTGTCCCATCCCAGCACCTCCCAGTCCAATTCCCCTCCCTGACACCTCTCAGGCCCCTTCCCAGTCCTCTCCCAGTTCAGCTCAGTCCTTCCCAGATCCCTTCCCACTCCCTCCCCGTTCCTCTGAATCCCACCCACTCACTCCCAATCCCTTCCCAGTCTCTCACAATCCCATTCCAGTCCTACCCAATCCCTCCTGGTCTCCTTCCAGTCTTCCTCAGTCCTTTCCAGGCCTCTCCCAATCCAAATCCAGTCCTTACCAGCCCCTTCCCACTCCCCTTCCCATCCCTTCCCCTTCCCTCCCAATCCCCTCCCAATCTCTCTCTGTCCCTCCCAGTCTGATCCCATTTCCTCCCAATCCCCTCCCAGTCTCACCCAGCCCCCTTCCAATCCTTCCCAGTCCATCCCACTCGCTCCCAGTACATCCCAGTCCCCTCCCAATGCCTTCCAGGCCACCCCAAAGACCTTTCACACCCTCCCACTACCTTCCCAGTCCCCTCCCAGTCACTCACAATCCATTCCAGATCCCTTCCCATTCCCTCCCAATGCCCTCCCAGGTCACTCCTCCCTGACACCTCTCAGGCCCCTTCCCACTCCATCCCACTCCCACTCCATCCCAATGCCCTCCCAGTCTCCTCCAAGTCCTTCCCAGTTCCTCTCAATCCCTCCCACTCCCCCTCCCAGTCCCTTCCTGTCCTCTCCCAGTTCCCTCACAGTCCTCTCCCAGTCCCAATCCAGTCCTTATCAGATCCATCTCAGTCCCCTCCCAGTCTCTCTCAGTCCCTCCCAGTCCCGTCCCAGTCCAACTCCAGTCCCGTCCCAGTCCTCTATCACTCCCACCCAGCCCCATCCCAATCCTTCCCAGTCCATCCCACTAGGTCCCACAATATCCCAGTCCCCTTCCAGTCACCTCCCACTCCCTCCTAATCCCCTCCCAGTCCCCAGTCCCCTCCCAGTCACTCACAATTCATTCCAGATCCCTTTCCCTTCCCTCCCAATCCCCTTCCACTCCCTCCCATTCCATCTCATTCCTCTCCCACTTCCCAGCAGTCCCTCCCATTCTCCTCCCTGTCCCATCCCAGCAACTCCCAGTCCCATTCCCCTCCCTGACACCTCTCAGGCCCCTTCCCAGTCCTCTCCCAGTTCAGCTCACTCCTTCCCAGATCCCTTCCCAGTCCATCTCACTCATCCCATTCCTTCCCCGTGCCTCTGAATCCCACCCACTCCCTCCCAGTCCCATCCCACTCTCTCACAATCCCATTCCACTCCTTTCCCAGTACATCCCACTCCACACCCAGTTCTTTTCAGTCCCTTCCAATCCACTCCCATTTCCCTCCCAGTCCCAATCCAGTCCTTTCCAGGTCCATCCAAGTCCCCTCTCAGTCTCTCCCAGTCCCTAGTGCTACCAGTCACCTCCCACTCCCTACTAATCCCCTCCCTGTCCCCAGTCCTCTCCCAGTCACTCACAATCCATTCCAGATCCCTCTCCATTCCCTCCCAATCCTCACCCACTCCATTCCACTATCTCCCAGTATATCCCAGTCCCCTCCACTAACTCCCAAGCCCCTATCCCTCTCTCCCTCCACATCCCCTCCCAGGCCATCCCAGTCCCTCCCAATCCCTCCACTCCATCCCTGATCCCTTCCCGCTCCATCCCATTCCCTCCCAGTCCGTCCCAATGCCCTCCCAGCCTCCTCCCAATCCCTCCCAGTCTCTCCCAATCCCCACACAGTCACAACCAGTTCCCTCCCAGTCCCTGACAATCCCTCACAGGCTGCACCCTGTGCCCCATCCCTGCCCGTCACACCCAGTTCCATCCCAGTCCCTCCCAGTTCCTCCCAGTCAGGCTCCCTGGGAGGGGCTGGGAGGGAAATGAGAAGGATTGGGATAGAATTTGGAGGGCCTGGGAAGTTGTGGGATGGAAATGGGAGGGGACTGGGCGGGGGACTGGGAAGGAAGTGGGAGGCATTGGGAGGGAGTAGGAGAGAACTGTTAGGGACTGGAAGCGAGTTGGGAGGGAACTGGGAGGTACTGGAAAGGGATTTGGAGGGACTGGGAGGGGAGGGCTGGGGACTGGAACAGAAGTGGTAGGGACTGGGACAGACTGGGAGGGGACATGAAGGTGTGTTGGAGGTACTGGATGGATTTGGGAAGCACTGGGATGGGACTGGGCAGGAACTGCGAGGAAACTGGGAGGGTGTGGGAGGGAACTGGCAAAGACTGGGAGGGACTGGAGGGGACTGGGAAGAACTGGATGGGGAGTGGGAGGGACTGGAACAGAAGTGGGAGGGGAATGGAAGGGACTGGGAGGGAACTGGACCCCAACTGGGGCAAACTGGGCCCAAACGGGGACACACTCAACCCAAACTGCAGGGGAGTGGTTGCAGACTGGGGGGGGTCTGGTCCCAAACTGGGGCACACTGGAACAAAACTGGGGGGGACTGGTCCCGAACTGGGACGCACTGTTCCTAAACTGGGGGAGACTGGTCCCGAACAGGGATGCACTGTTCCCAAACTGGGACGCACTGTTCCCAAACTGGGGGGACTGGTCCCGAACTGGGATGCACTGTTCCCAAGGTGGGGGGACTGGTCCCAAACTGGGATGCACTGGAACAAAATTGGGGGGGCTGGTCCCGAACTGGGACACACTGTTCCCAAACTGGGGGGGACTGGTCCCAAACTGGGACACACTGGAACAAAAACTGGGGGGACTGGTCCCGAACTGGGACGCACTGGAACAAAACTGGGGGGGGCTGGTCCCGAACTGGGACGCCCTGGAACAAAACTGGGGGAGACTGGTCCCTAACTGGGACGCACTGGAACAAAACTGGGGGGGACTGGTCCCGAACTGGGACGCACTGTTCCCAAACTGGGGGGCGGCTGGTCCCAAACTGGGACGCACTGTTCCTAAACTGGGGGGGACTGGTCCCGAACTGGGATGCACTGGTCCCAAACTGGGAGGGACTGGTCCCGAACTGGGATGCACTGGTCCCAAACTGGGAGGGGCTGGGCCCGAACTGGGACGCACTGTTCCCAAACTGGGCGGGCTGGTCCCAAACTGGGCGGGCTGGTCCCAAACTGGGGCACACTGTTCCCAAAATGGGGGGCAGGTCCTGAACTGGGGCGCACTGTTCCCTAACTGGGGGGGCTGGTCCCGAACTGGGGCACACTGTTCCCAAACTGGGGGGGCTGGTCCCGAACTGGGGCACACTGTTCCCAAACTGGGGGGCAGGTCCCGAACTGGGGCACACTGTTCCCAAACTGGGGGGGCTGGTCCCGAACTGGGATGCACTGGTCCCAAACTGGGGGACTGGTCCCAAACTGGGACGCACTGTTCCCAAACTGGGATGCACTGGTCCCAAACTGGGGGGGACTGGTCCCGAACTGGGATGCACTGTTCCCAAACTGGGATGCACTGGTCCCAAACTGGGGGGGACTGGTCCTGAACTGGGACGCACTGTTCCCAAACTGGGGGGCTGGCCCAGCGCAGCCAATGGGAGCGCTGCTGCCCGAGCCCCGCTGGCCAATCAGAGCGTGGCTCTGGCCCTCCTGCTCTGTCAGCGCTGGGAGGGAGGGAGGGAGGGAGGGAGGGGGGAGGGAGACCAAATGGCGGCAGGGGCACAGAGGAGGCTCCCAGCGCCCCCAGAGCAGCTCCCAGCGCCTCCAGGTAAGATTCCCAGTCCCATCAACCCCCCTCCCAGTCCCTCCCAATTCCTCTGCAGTGCCTTCCAGTTCCCTCCCAGACCTCTCCCAGCCCCTCTCTAATCCCATCCCAGTCCCTGCCCAATCCTGCTCCAGTCTCTCCCAGACCACCTCCCAATCCCCCCCAGTCTGTCCCAGTTCTTCCTAGGAGCACTTTCAGTTCCCATCCAGGCCCCTTCCAAGTCCTCCCATTCCAGTCCTTTCCCAGTACAACCCAGTCCTCACCCAGTCCCAATCCAGTCCTTACCAGGTCCATCCCAGTCTCCTTTCAGTCTCTCTCTGTCCCTTCCAGTCCCTTCCAACTACCTTTCAGAGCCTCCCAGTTCTTTTTCATTCCCTTCCCAGTCCCTTCTAAGTCCCCTACCAGTCACTCACAATCCATTCCAGATCCCTTCCCATTCCCTCCAAGTCCCCTCCCACTCCATCTCAGTCAATCCCATTCCCCTCCCTGTCCCATCCCAGCACCTCCCAGGCCCATTCCCCTCCCTGACACCTCTCAGGCCCCTGCCCAGTCCCACCCAATCCCTCCCAGTCCCCTCCCCAGTTCCGCTTAATCCTTCCCAGTCCATCCCACTCCCTGCCACTCCATCCCAATGCCCTCCCAGTCCTTCCCAGTCTCCCACAGTTCCTCTGAATCCCACCCACTCCCTCCCAAACCCCTCCCAGTCCCATCCCTGTCTCTCACAACCTCATTCCACTCCTTTCCCAGTACATCTCACTCCCACTCCTCTCCGATTGCCTCCCAGTCCCCTCCCAGTCACTCACAAACCATTCCAGATCCCTTCCCATTCTCTCCCAATCCCATCCCACTTCCATCAATCCCTCCCATTCTCTTCCCAGTCCCATTCCAGGACCTCCCAGTCCCATTCCCCTCCCTCACACCTCTCAGGCACCTTCCCAGCCTCACCCAATCCTTCCCAGTCACTTCAGTCATTCATAGATCCCTCCCCAGTCCATCCCACTCCTTCCCACTCCCAGTCCTCCCCAGCCCCTTCCAGGCCTCTCCCAGTTCCCTCGCACTCCTCTCCCAGTCCCAATCCAGTCCTTACAGGTCCATCCCAGTCCCCTCCCAGTCTCTCTCAGTCCCTCCCGGTCCCTTCCCAGTCCAACTCCAGGCCCCTCCCATTTCCTCCCAGTCCTCTATCACTCCCACCCAGCTCCCTCCCAATCCTTCCCAGTCCATCCCACTAGCTCCCAGAATATCCCAGTCTCCTTCCAGTCACCTCCCACTCCCTCTCAGTCCCCTCCAAGTCCCTTCCAGGTCCCTCCAACTACCTTCCCATTACCCTCCCAGTCTGCTCCCACTCTGGCCCAGTCCCCTCCAGTCACTCACAATCCATTCCAGATCCCTTCCCATTTCCTCCCAATGCCCTCCTACTCCAGCCCAGTGCATCCCATTCCTCTCCCAGTTCCCAACAGTCCCTCCCATTACCCTCCCTGTCCCTCCCTGTCCCATTCCCCTGTCACCTCTCAGTCTCCTTCCCAGTCCCAACCACTCTCTCTCACTCCCCTCCCAGTCCCATCCCAGTCTCTCATAATCCAATTCCACTCCTTTCCCAGTACATCCCACTCCCCTCCCAGTCCTTCTCTGTCCCTTCCAGTCCTCTCCCACTGCACCCCGAGTCCTAATCCAGTACTTACCAGGTCCATCCCAGTCCCATTCCAGTCCCAGTCCTCTCCCATTTCCTCTCAATCCACTCCCAGTCCCACCCGGCCTCACCCAATCCTTCCCAGTCCATCCCACTAGCTCCCAGTATATCCTACTCCGATTCCAGTCACCTCCCAAGTCCCTCCCAGTCCCCTGTCCCCTCCCAGTCACTCACAATCCCATTCCTCTCCTTTCCCAGTACAGCCCACTCCCCTCCCTGTCCCTTCCAATCCTCTCCCATTTCCCTCCCAGTCCCAATCCAGTCCTTTCCAGCTCCATCCCAGTCCCCTACCAGTCTCTCCCAGTCCCTAGTGCCATTCCAGTCCTCTCCCAGTCACTCACAATCCATTCCAGATCCCTCTCCATTCCCTCCCAATCCTCTCCCACTCAATTCCACCATCTTCCAGTATATCCCAGTCCCCTCCACTAACTCCCAAGCCACTATCCCTCTCTCCCTCCACATCCCCTCCCAGTCCCTCCACTCCATCCCTGATCCCTTCCCACTCCATCCCATTCCCTCCCAGTCTGTCCCAATGCCCTCCCAGTCTCCTCCCAATCCCTCCCAGTCTATCCCAGTCTCTCCCAATCCCCACACAGTCACATTCAATTCCCCTCCCTGACACCTCTCAGGCCCCTTCCCAGTCCTCTTCCAATTCAGCTCAATCCTTCCCAGATCCCTTCCCAGCCCATCCTACTCCATCCCACTCCATCCCCATTCCTCTGAATCCCACCCACTCACTCCCAATCCCTTCCCAGTCCCTCACTATCCCATTACACTCCTTTCCTACTACATCCCACTGCCCTCCCAGTCCTTTTCAGGCTTCTCCCAGTCCCAATCCAGTCCTTTCCAGCTCCATCCCAGTTCCCTCCCACTCCCTCCTACTCCCTTTCCATTGCCATTCCACTCACTCACAATCCATTCCAGATCCATTCCAAACCTCTCCCACTCCATCCCACTATCTCCCACTATATTCCAGTCCCCTCCACTAACTCCCGAGCCCCTATCCCTCTCTCCCAGGCCCTCCACATCCCCTCCCAGGCCATCCCAGTCCCTCCCAGTCCCTCCACTCCATCCCTCATCCTTTCCCACTTCCCTCCCACTACCTCTCAGTCCCTCCAAGTCTCCTCCCACGCCTCGCCAGTCCCTCCCAATCCCATCCCACTTCCATCAGTCCCTCCCATTCCCCTCCCTGTCCCATCCCAGGGCCTCCCAGGCCCATTCCTCTCCCTCACACCTCTCAGGCCCCTTCCCAGTCTCACCCAATCCCTCCCAGACCCACTCACTCCTTCCCAGATCCCTTCCCAGTCCATCCCACTCCCTCCCAGTCTCTCACAATCCCATTCCAGTCCTACCCAATCCCTCCTCATCTCCTTCCAGTCCTCCTCAGTCCTTTCCAGGCCTCTCCCAATCCAAATCCAGTCCTTACCAGCCCCTTCCCACTCCCCTTCCCCTTACCTCCCAATCCCCTCCCAGTCTCTCTCTGTCCCTCCCAGTCTGATCCCATTTCCTCCCAATCCCCTCCCAGTCTCACCCAGCCCCCTTCCAATCCTTCCCAGTCCATCCCACTCGCTCCCAGTACATCCCAGTCCCCTTCCAGTCACCTCCCACTCCCTCCTAATCCCCTCCCAGTCCCCAGTCCCCTTCCAGTCACTCACAATTCATTCCAGATCCCTTTCCCTTCCCTCCCAATCTCCTTCCACTCCCTCCGACTCCATCTCATTCCTCTCCCACTTCCCATCAGTCTCTCCCATTCCCCTCCCTGTCCCATCCCAGCACCTCCCAGTCCCACCCAATCCCCCCCCAGTCCCCTCACAGTTCCACTCACTTTTTCCCAGATCCCTTCCCAGTCCATCCCAATGCCCTCCTGGTCTCCTCTCAGTCTTTCCTAGTCTCTCCCAGTTCCTCTGAATCCTACCCACTCCCTCCCAATGCCTTCCCAGTCCCTTCCAGGCCACCCCAACTACCTTTCACCTCCTCACACTACCTTTCCACTCCCCTCCCAGTCTCTTCCCAGTCCCCTCCCAGTCCCCTCCCAGTCTCTTCCCAGTCCCCTCCCAGTCCCCTCCCAGTCACTCACAATCCATTCCAGATCCCTTCCCATTCCTTTCCAATCCCCTCCCACTCTACCTCCTTCTTCTTCTTCTTCCCATCAGTCCCTCCCATTCCCTTCCCTGCCACCTCTCAGGCCCCTTCCCAGTCCCACCCAATCCCCCACAGTCCCCTCCCACTTCTGCTCCTTCCCAGATCCCTTCAGATCCCTTCCCACACCATCCCACTCCCTCCCAGTCCATTCCAATGCCCTCTCAGGCTCCTCCCGGTCCTTCCCCGTTCCTCTCAATTCCACCTACTCTCTCCAATCCTCTCCCAGTCCCTCCCAGTCTCTCACAATCCCACTCCAGTCCTACCCAATCCCTCCTGGTCCCCTCCCAGTCTCTCAATCCCATTCCAGTCCTTTCCCAACACATCCCACTCCCCTCCCAGTCCTTTCCAATCTCCTCCCAATCCCCTATCAGTCCCACACAGCCCCACCCAATCCTTCCCAGTCCATCCAACTAGCTCCCAGTATATCCCAGTCTCCTTCCAGTCCCCTCACACTCCCTCTCAATACTCTCCCAGGGCCTTCCAGGCCACCCCAACTACCTTTCACACCCTCACACTGCCTTCCCATTCCCCTCCCAGTATCTTCCCTGTCCACTCCCACTCTGGCTCAGTCCCCCCCAGTCACTCACAATCCATTCCAGATCCCTTCCCATTCCCTCCCAATGCCCTCCTACTCCAGCCCAGTGCATCCCATTCCTCCACCAGTTCCCAACAGTTCCTCCCATTACCATCCCTGTCCCTCCCAGACCCATTCTCCTCACTGCCACCTCTCAGTCTCCTTCCCAGTCCCATCCCAGTCTCTCATAATCCCACTCCAGCCATTTCCCAGTACATCCCACTCCCCTCCCAGACCTTCTCTGTCCCTTCCACTCCTCTGTCATTTTTCTCCCAGTCCTAATCCAGTCCTTAGCAGGTCCACCTCAGTCCCCTCCCTGTCTCAGTCCAACTCCAGTCCCTCCCAACCTCTCCCAGTTCCTCTCAATCCACGCCCAGTCCCACCCAGCCTCACCCAATCCTTCCCAGTCCATCCCACTAGCTCCCAGTACATCCCAATCCCTTCCAATCCCCTCCCACTCTGGCTCAGTGCCCTCCCAGTCACTCATAATCCATTCCAGACCCCATCACATTCCCTCCCAATCCCCTCCCATTCTGGCTCAGTGCCCTCCCAGTCACTCATAATCCATTCCAGACCCCATCACATTCCCTCCCAATCCCCTCCCACTCCCTCCAAGCCCAGCCCATTCCTTTCTAACTTCCCATCAGTCTCTCCCATTCCCCTCCCTGCCCCATCCCACTACCTCCCAGTCCCATTCCCCTCCCTGGCACCTCTCAGGCCCCTTCCCAGTCCCCTCCCAGTTCAGCTCAGTTGTTCCCAGTCCCACCCACTCTCTCTCAGCCCCCCTCCCAGTCCCAGCCCAGTCTCTCACAATCCAATTCCACTCCTTTCCCAGGACATCCCACTCCCCTCCCTGTCCTTTTCAGTCCCTTCCAGATCTTTCCCAGTTCCCTCACAGGCATCTCCTAGTCCCCTCCCAGTCTCAGTCCAGTCGTCATCAGGTCCATCCCAGTCTCTCCCAGTCCCTCCCAAGCCCCTATCAGTCCCACCCAGCCCTCCCCCAATCCTTCCCAGTCCATCCCACAGTCTCCCAGTATATCCCAGTCCCCTTCCAGTCCTTTCCCATTCCCTCCCATTTCTCCACAAGTTCCCATGAGTCCCTTACAATCTCCTCCCTATCCCATCCCAGTACCTCCCAGTCCCACTTCCCTCCCTGCCACCTCTCAGGCCCCTTCCCAGTCCCATCCAATCCCTCACAGTCCCCTCCCAGTTCCACTATTCCCAGTCCACCCCACTCCCAGTCTCCTCCCGGTCCTTCCCAGTTCCTTTGAATCCCACCCACTCCCTACAACCCCCTCCCAGTCCCACCCCAGTCTCTTTCAATCCCATCCCACTCCTTTCCCAGTACATCCCAGTCCCCTCCCACTTCTTCTCAGTACCCTCCAGGCCTCTCCCAATCCAATCCTCACCAGTCCCTTCCCAGTCCATCCCAATCCCCTCCTAGTCCCTTCCAGTGCCCTCCAACTACCTTGCACACCCTCCCACTACCTTTCCACTCCCCTCCCACTCTGGCCCAGTCCCCTCCCAGTCCCAATCCATTCCAAACCCCTTCCCATTTCCCCCAATCCTCTCCCTGGCCCAGTCCCCTCCCTGCCACCTCTCAGTCCTCCTCAGTCCCTTCCAGGCCTATCCCAGTTCCCTCACAGTCCTCTCCCAGTACCTCCCAGTCCAAATCCAGTCCTTACCAGGTCCATCCCGGTCCCTTCCCAGTCCCATTCCAGTCCTCTCCCATTTCCTTCCAATCCTCTATCACTCCCACCCAGCCCCCTCCCAATCCTTCCCAGTCCATCCCCCTAGCAACCAGTCTATCCCAATCCCTTCCCAGTCCCCCCCCCACTCTCTCACAATCCATTCCAGATCCCCTCCCAGGCCATCTCATTCCTCTCCCACTTCCCATCAGTCCCTCCCATTCCCCTCCCTGTCCCATCCCAGTACCTCCCAGTCCCATTCCCCTCCCTGACAGCTCTCTGTCCTCTTCCCAATCCCTCCCAGTCCCCTCACTCCTTCCCAGATCCCTTCCCAGCCCAGCCCACTCTCAGTCCATCCCAGACTCTCCCAGTTCCTCTGAATCCCACTCACTCCCTCCCAATTCCCCCCCAGTTCCATCCCAGTCTCACAATCCCATTCCAGGCCTTTCCCAGTACATCCCAGTCCTTCTCAGACCCTTCCAGGCCTCTCCTAATACCCTCCCAGTCCTCTCCCAGTCCCAATCCAGTCTTTAACCAGGTCCAACCCATTCCCCTCCCATTCTCTCTCTGGCCTTCCCCCCCCTTCCCAGTTCCACCTCAGTTCCTCCCAGTCCATCCCATTGCCCTCTCAGTCCCTTCGCAGTACCTCCCAGTCCCATACCCCTCCATGCCACCTCAGTCCCCTTCCCAGTCCATCCCAGTCCCCTCGAGTCTCTCCCAGATCCCTTCCCAGTCCATCCAACTCTCTCCCAGTTCCTCTGAATCCCACCCACTCCCTCCCAGTCCCTCACAATCCCATTCCACGCCTTTCCCAGTACTTTCACATTCCCAGTCCTTCCCAGTCCCTTCCAGGCCCATCCCAGTCCCCTCCCAGTCTCTCCCAGTCCCTCCCAGTTCTCTATCACTCCCACCCAGTCCTCTCCCAATCCTTCCCAGTCTATCCTACTGGCTCCCAGTATACCCCAGTCCCCTTCCAGTCCCCTCCATCAGCTCCCAATCCCCATCACTGTCTCCCAGTCCCTCCAAATCCCCTCCCAGTGCCTTCCCACTGCCTCCCAGTCCCTCCCAGTCCCTCATCCTTTCCCACTTCCCTCCCACTACCTCTCAGTCTCCTCCCACTCCTCGCCAGTCACTCCCAATCCCATCCCACTCCCCATCTGCCCCTCCTGCTCCCCTCCATGGCTCTCCCAGTCACTCACAATCACTCCCAGTCCCTCATCAATCCCTTCCCACTCCATCCCACTCCCTCCCAGT